>NW_016813373.1:753069-759094 GCF_001698545.2 Rhinopithecus bieti | reverse complement strand
TGACGTACTGATGGGGTTTTGGTGTGGGTGTCCTTTCTGTTTGTTAGTTTTCCTTCTAACAGTCAGGACCCTCAGCTGTAGGTCTGTTGGAGATTGCTTGAGGTCCACTCCAGACCCTGTTTGCCTGGGTATCAGCAGCAGAGGCTGCAGAAGATAGAATATTGCTGAAAAGCGAGTGCTGCTGTCTGATTCTTGCTCTGGAAGCTTCATCTCAGGGGTGTACGCCGCCGTGTGAGGTGTGAGGTGTCGGTCTGCACCTAGTGGGGGATGTCTCCCATTTAGGCTACTCAGGGGTCAGGGACCCACTTGAGCAGGCAGTCTGTCCATTCTCAGATCTCAACCTCCATGCTGGGAGATCCACTGCTCTCTTCAAAGCTGTTAGACAGCTGTCAGACTCCACCCAGAGGTGGAGTCTACAGAGACAGGCAGGCCTCCTTGAGCTGAGGTGGGCTCCACCCAGTTGGAGCTTCCTAGCAGCTTTGTTTACCTACTTAAGCCTCAGCAATGGCGGGCACCCCTCCTCCAGCCTCGCTGCCGCCTTGCAGCTAGATCTCAGACTGCTGTGCTAGCAATGAGGGAGGCTCCATAGGCGTGGGACCCTCTGGGCCAGGTGTGGGATATAATCTCCTGGTGTGCCATTTGCTAAGACCCTTGGTAAAGTGCAATATTAGGGTGGGAGTTACCCGATTTTCCAGGTGTTGTGTGTCTCAGTTTCCCTTGGCTAGGAAAAGGGATTCCCTTCCCCCTTGCGCTTCCCAGGTGAGGTGATGCCTCACCCTGCTTTAGCTCTTGCTGGTTGGGCTGCACCAGCTGACCAGCACCGATTGTCAGGCACTCCCCAGTGAGATGAACCTGGTACCTCAGTTGAAAATGCAGAAATCACCCGTCTTCTGCGTCACTCCCGCTGGGAGCTGGAGGCTGGAGCTGTTCCTATTCAGCCGTCTTGCTCCCTACCGATTTTAGTGTCTTTAATAGAAACAGTATTTCACTGTGTTGACCAGGCTGGTCTCGAATTCCTGACCTCAAGTGATCTACCCTCCTCGGCCTCCCAAAGTGCTGGGATTGCAGGTGTGAGCCACTGTGCCTGGCCTGTTCTAGTGTATAGTTTAAGTCCATTGCTTCTTTGTTGACTTTCTGTCTTGATGACCTGTTTAGGACTATCAGTGGAGTATTGAAATCCCCACTATTATTGTATTGCCATCTATTTCATTTCTTAGGTCTAGTAGTAATTGTTTTATAAATTTGGGAGCACCAGTATTAGGTGCATATAAATTTAGGATTGTGATATTTTCCTGTTGAACTAGAAATTTTATCATTATATAATGTCCCTCTTTGTCTTTTTAAACTGTTGTTGCTGTAATGTTCGTTTTGTCTGATATAAGAACAGCTACTTCTGCTTGCTTTTGGTGTCCATTTTCATGGAATTCTTTTTTTTTTTTTTCGCTCCTTTAAGTTTTTGTGGGTCTTTATTTGTTAGGTGAGTCTCTTGAAGATAGCACATACATGGTTAGTGAATTCTTATCCATTCTGCCATTCTGTGTCTTTTAAGTGGAGCATTTAGGCCATTTACTTTGTGTTAGTATTGAGATGTGAGGTACTTTTCTTTTTATCATGCTAGTTGTTCCCTTGTTTTGTTTTGTTTTCATTTTGTTATTGTTTTATAGGCCCTGTGAGATTTATGCTTTAAGGAGGTTCTATTTTTGTATATTTCAAGGATTTGTTTCAAGACTTAGAGCTCCTTTTAGCAGTTCTTGTAGTATGGGCTTTGTAGTGGTGAATTCTCTCAGCATTAGTTTTTCTGAAAAAGACTGTATCTTTCCTTCATTTATGAAGCTTAGTTTCACTCTATACAAAATTCTTGGCTGATAATTGTTTTGTTTAAGGAGGCCAAAGACAGGACCCCAGTCCCTTCTAGCTTGTAGGGTTTCTGCAGAGAAATCTCCTGTTAATCTGATAGGTTTTCCTTTATAGGTTACCTGATGCTTTTGCCTCAGAGCTCTTAAGATTCTTTCCTTCATCTTGACTTTAGATAACCTGATGACTGTGTGCCTAGGTGATGATCTTTTTGCAATGGATTTCCCGGGAGTCCTTTGAGCTTCTTGTATTTGAATGTCTAGATCTCTAGCAAGGTCAGGGAATTTCCCTCAATTATTCCCTCAAATATGTTTTCCAAACTTTTAGATTTATCTTCTTCCTCGGGAACACCAATTATTATTAGATTTGGTGGTTTAACATAATCCCAAACTTCTTGGAGGCTTTGTTCATTTTTTAAAAATTCCTTTTTCTTTGTCCTTGTTGTATTGGGTTAATTCAAAAGCCTTGTCTTTGAGCTCTGAAGTTCTTTCTTCTGCTTGTTTGATTCTGTTGTTGACTTTTCGGTGTATTTTGCATTTCTGTAAGTGTGTCCTTCATTTCTAGAAGTTGTGATTGTTTTTTATTTATGCTATCTATTTCTCTGGAGATTTTTATGTCTATATTCTGCAACATTTAAAAAATTTCTTTAACTTGGTATTCACCTTTCTCTGATGCTTCCTTGAGTAACTTAATAATTGGCTTTCTGAATTCTTTTTCTGGAAATTCAGAGATTTCTTCTTGGTTTGCATCCATTGCTGGTCAGCTAGTGTGATATTTTGGAGGTGTTGAAGAACTTTGTTTTGTCTTATTACCAGAATTGTTTATCTGTTTTTTACTCATTTGGGCAGACTATGTCAGAGGGAAGATCTGGGACTCAAGGGCTGCACTTCAAGTTCTTTTGTCCCACGGGGTGCTTCCTTGATGTGGTGCCCTCCCCCTTCCCCTAGAGGTGGGGCTTCCTGAAAGCCAAGCAGCAGTGATTGTTATTTCTCTTCTGGGTCTAGCCACCCAGAAAGTCTACTGGGCTCTGAGCTCATACTGCGGAGGGTCTGCAAAGAGTCCTGTGATGTGATCCATCTTCAAGTCTCTCAGCCATGGATACCAGCACCTGCTCTGGTGGTGATAGCAGGGGAGTGAGGTGGACTCTGTGTGGGAACTTAGTTGTAGTTTTGTTTAGTGCTCTGGTTTTCTTGAATGCTGGTTGTGCTGGCAGTAAAGTTGTCACATGGACAGACTCAGGACCTCTAGTTAGCCAGGATGTCACAGGCAATGGAGTTAGCTCTTGTTTTCTCCTTTCTTGGGACAGGGTTGTTCTTTTATGAGTTGCTCTAGTGGTTTGTGTTGGTTGGCCTCCAGCCAGGAGGTGGTGCTTTCAAGAGAGCATCCGCTGCTGTATTATAGGAAGGATACAAGCTTGCCCTAGGGTCACCTAGGTAAATACTGGAGTTTCTCAGGTGGTGGGTGGTGCCATAGAACTCCCAAGAGATTATGACTTCAGGTAGAGAAAGACCATCAGGTGGGGGAAGGGTTAGGTGTGTCTGAGCTCAGACAGTCCTTGGGCAGGACTTGCTGTGGCCACTGTGGAGATGGGGCTGTGTTTCTCAGACCAATGGAGTTATATTCCCAGGGGGATTATGGCTGCCTCTGCTGAGTCATACAGGTCACCAGGGAAGTGGGAGGATGCTGGCAGTGGCAGGCCTCACCCAGCTCCCACACAGCCAGTAAGGCCAGTCTCACTCCTACCATGCTTTCCCAACAGCGCCAAGTTTATATCCAGGCAGCTGGTAAGCAGGGTTGGGAACTTGCCCCAGGCTACAGGCCTCCCCACTAAGAAAGCAAGCAGGGTTTTCAGATTTTGCCCCTCCTTGCCATGGCTTTTGTGTTTGCACTTCCCATTCACCCCCAGATTCTGCCCTGGAAAATTCATGCTTGGTTAAAATTGTTACAAAGCAGCTGGAAGTTTCCTTCTCCCTGTGGTCCTTCCCCAATTCCACTGGCAACCCTCCCCAAGGACTTCTGTGAAATAAAGTCAGAAATGGGTTCCCTGGGCTTTCTTGGGGCCTGGGAGTGCCTACAGGGCTCTTCATGCTGCTGCTTCTACTTTTGTATTTCTCCCAGCTTTCTAAATTCGTTTCAGCTCTAGGTAAGTTTAAATTCTTCTCCTGTGACTTGGATTTTCAGGCTCTCCAGTGAGGATGTGTGTTCAGAGGTAGAATTCCCTGCCTCGCACTTTGGGCACTCGCAGTTTTTCAGCTGTCTCCCGGAGTTGACAGCAGCAAGCTGCTTCTTTCAAAGGGTCTGTGAATTCTTTTGGTTTTCCTGATATGTTTTTCCAGTGGTTCTTGGAGCAAAAGTTCACAAGGTGAGTCTCCACATGCTATTCTGTCCATCTAAGTGGGAGATGCAAGTTAGTCCTGCCTCCTATTTGCCATTATCCCCTGCCTAGAGATCAATTATCATATTGATCTAGAATGGCTGGGATCCTGGCTAAACCTTAAGCCTGGAACCATCGCCCTAAATGAAAACAACTGACCCCGTTTTTCCCGCTCAAATGTTGCTTTTTTTTTGGTGTGCCACGCCCCTTTCCTGTATTCACAAAAATATTTCAGCTGGCAGAGTGATACAATCTGCTGAGCGTCAGGAACACAAGCTGCTGAGCATCGAGGATACAAGTGGCTGAGCGTCTAGCAGAGAAGCAGCAACTGAACATCGGAGACTAAGGATAGATATGGCTAACTTCAGATGGTGTGGCTTCAGGGAAAGATCACCTTCTTCCTGCACCACCTCCTTTCCAATTCGCCATCCCGCTGAGAGCCACGCTTATTGCCCAATAAAATCCTCCGTGTATACTAGCCTTCAAACTGTTTGTGTGACCTGATTCTTCCTGGACTCCAGACAAGAACTCGAGTGCCAAGAGAGCAGGGGCTTGGATGCTGCTGCAGGGCCTGCACAGAGCCTGCTCCTGCCAGACAGGAGTGGCCAGCAGGTTCCAGCATTTGTTCCCTCTGTTTCCTGCGCTTACTTGCTCACACACTCCCTCTTGTGAGGAGTGGCCAGTGGCAGGCTGAGTGAAATGAGCCACCCTAGTTCCTAGTCCCATGAAGGGAGTCAAGGTCAAGGGAAAAATCCCATCTCAATATTTGTGACGTATCTTTTAAAACGTAAGTTTGTGAAATAAACTTTTATCTACTGATACCTGGATTCATTCATTGATTTATTTTAATTTTCAATACTCACTATATGTAATTTAAAACAAACAAACAAACTTTCTTTACTGGAGTCAGATAAAATGTCAGAGGAACTCTTATAGGTTCAAAATTCAGAGATCCTGCTGCTCAAGTCACAACTCTAGGCGGCCCTGAGGAACTCTAAAACAATTACTGATGAAATTCTACACCTGCTTTATATAAAAGGGTCTATAAGACAGGTAAGATTTTATCACTAAGGGACAATACAGGAATAATGGGTTGAAACCATAAAAGCTATATCGTCTTAACCCAATAGCAAAAGGGGCAAGGAACTTGAATAGGCAGTTCACAGAAGAGAATACTAAATATTCAGTAAACATGAAAAGGAGCTCAAAATCATTAGTCATCCAGAAAATGAAAATTAAAACCATAATGAAGCACCACTATACATCTGCTAAAATGACTATAACAAAAAAGACATACATAGTATTCCATGGTGTATATGTGCCACATTTTCTTAATCCAGTCTGTCATTGATGGACATTTGGGTTAGTTCCAAGTCTTTGCTATTGTGAATAGTGCCACAATAAACATACGTGTGCATGTGTCTTTAGTTCAGCATGATTTATAATCCTTTGGGTATATCCCCAGTAATGGGATGGCTGGGTCGAATGGTATTTCTACTTCTAGATCCTTGAGGAATTGCCACACTGTTTTCCCCAATGGTTGAACTAGTTTACAATCCTACCAACAGTGTAAAAGTGTTGCTATTTCTCCACATCCTCTCCATCTTCTGTTTCCTGACTTTTTAATGATCGCCATTCTAACTGGTGTGAGATGGTATCTCATTGTAGTTTTGATTTGCATTTCTCTGATGGCCAGTGATGATGAGCATTTCTTCATGTGTCTGTTGGCTGCATAAATGTCTTCTTTTGAGAAATGTCTGTTCATATCCTTTGCCCACTTTTTGATGGGGTTGTTTG
>NW_016813373.1:693695-752532 GCF_001698545.2 Rhinopithecus bieti | reverse complement strand
GCACCATTTATTAAATAGGGAATCCTTTCTCCATTTCTTGTTTTTGTCAGGTTTGTCAAACGTCAGATGGTTGTAGATGTGTAGTATTATTTCAACGGTAAAAAAGGATGAGTTCATGTCCTTCGTAGGGACATGGATGCTGCTAGAAACCATCATTCTCAGCAAACTATTGCAAGAACAGAAAACCAAACACCACATGTTCTCACTTATAGGTGGGAACTGAAAAATGAGAACACTTGACCTGGACACAGGAAGGGGACCATCACACACTGGGGCCTGTCGTGGGGTGGGGGGAGGGGGGAGAGATAGCATTAGGAGATATACCTAATGTAAATGACGAGTTAATGGGTGCAGCACAGCAACATGGCACATGTATACATATGTAACAAACCTGCACGTTGTGCACATATACCCTAGAACTTAAAGTATAACAAAAAAGAAAAAAAGAAAAAGACATACAATAATAAGTGTTAGTGAAGACAGAAAACACTTGAAATTCTATATTCTGTGGGGGTGTAAACAGGTACAACCACTTTGGAAAACTAGCAGTATTCACTAAATTTGAACTAGGCATACACTATGCCTAGCAATTTCACTCCTATATATAGCTCACAAAATCATGTACCCATGTAGACAAAAATATTAATATAAAAATGTTCATATTGCATTGTTCATTATGACCCCAAATTGGAAACAACCAAAATGCCCATTAACAGTAAAATGGATAGTAGTATTTTTATGTGACTGAATGCTATGAAGCCATGATAAACAATGAACTGCTGTATGTAACAATATGAATATATATCATAAACATGATATTAGTCAAAATCCATACACAAAAGAACATATCCTATATGATTCCATTTATATAAAAATTTTAAAAATACAAAAGCTCATCTATGATGTATCACTATAGTAGCTACCTTTGAAGGAGAGGATACAGATTAGAAAGGCACATGAGGGAGGCTTCTTGGGTATTTATAAAACTCTATTTCTTGATCTGGGAAGTAGTTATGTGAACATGTGTACCTTTTAGAAATCCATCAAGTTATACACATATGGTTTGATAACATTAAGAAACATTCTTAAACTGGAGTTTCACCCACAGCAAATGATAAGTTACACTGACGGAATGAAATACTATTACCCATAACTATTCCTGAAATTTGATTTGTATAGCATCTCCACATTCCGAGACTAAACTGGTAGACAAGATTTGGGCAAAATTTAGAGAGACTGGTGCAAGTAGAGAGACAGGTATGAGAAAAGCATAAAGGTCAGCAAGTGCAGATCATGTTCAGTGACTCACGAGAGATGCAGCATCATGGGAAAGGTAGCTGAGAAGTGAATCCGGGACGGGACCCAGGAAGGTCTTGAATATTGGACAGGGTTTGTACTTAATCTCGTAGGCTGTAGAGAATGAATATGAGTTTTGAACAGGATAATAATATTCCCTTCAGTTCTTCTACTTTTAATAAAGTGAGGATGGGGAGAGTATCTGAACTTATTCAGAAATGTTTTTGTCCTAGACACGCATGTATGTGCGTGTGCACACACACAAAATAGTGTGTGTGTATGTGTATAAAATAGTTTCATCCCCACAACAATCAAAAGGAGTGCACTATTCCTACTTCACAGATGAGGAAATTGATGTCTAGAAAGATAAGTAACATCTGAGGACAACAGGAGTAGGCTTCTGCCAACAGAGGGACAGCTTTGCTTCCTTTTTCAGAGTAACCTCAGGAAACAGAGCACAGAGGGATTCAGCACTTGTCTTCTCCATTGGTGGTAGGAGTGGTGAGCAGAAAAAGAAAGCAAAGAAAATCTCAGTAGCATTCTGGGGAAGCCACCGTTGAGGGCAGGTAGCTGGCATGGTTCCTAGAGTAATAGATACGAAACCCTGCACAAAATCTCATCCTCCTCTATGCCAGCGAACCCAATTTGATGATTTCATCCAAGCTATGGAGTCAGAGTCACTCAATTCTGTGTCAGCTCAGGACACTGCCTCTAGAAAAATACTTTTTATTTTAGCAAGTCATTATTAATGATTCTTCCTTCTTGTTTCAGAAATGTTCTCCTGCTCAGTGATGTGCTGGGTGAATGAGTATTTTTTGAAATTTTCCATCTCCATCATAGCCTTCAGATTTGGCTCATGTGAAAGAAAGCTGAGAAGGTGGAAAACTTCCTTTACCCATACTGATCTCTCTATCACCAAGTGTGTCTATATATGTGAATCTAAGATAAGCCATTTTCTCATTAAATGTCCAATATTAGTTTTGGTGTCAGATAGTGGTTTTAGTTTAATTCTCAGACCCATCCCTTCCTAATTCTGTGATTTGAAACTAGTTAACAAACCCCCTAGAGTCTCAGTTTTCTTACCTGCTTTGGGATGTGATGCTAGTACTTACTTCATAATGAGAAAATGGATATAAAGTGCTTAACACACAGCCCAAAGCCAAATAAATTATTAATCCCATATGGAGACTTGCTTTCTGGCCTTTCTATTACCTAATGGAGAATTGCTTAGTAATTTTTAACAATGACTATCCAAAGTAATTGGTAAATGTAGTGTTTCAATTAATTGAATATTACCAGTAACTGAATTGATACACACACACATAAAACCAATACATAAGATCAATAATACTTAGGGAATAAGATTCATAATCGAATTCTAAGGACACTATTATTGTAAAGCACTTAAAACCCAGTATATGAATCCAGTTGGCTAACTTTAGAGTCCCTACATTAAGGTATAAACAGAGATAGCTTCTGCATGCACCCATTTAAAACATGCAGAAACTGAGGTATGCCTTTTTATCTATATTATTACACCTGAAAACATGCCCCTTCATTGTATAACCATAAGAAAGTCACTTGAAGTCTCAAGATTCGTTTTCCTTGTCTATAAAATGGAGATAATCATAATACCTCCTTCATGGAATTGTTGTGAAGTTTAAATGACACAGTCAATTTTTAAAAGCTTATCATTAGACTGCCTGTAATCCCAGTGCTTTTGGAGCTCAAGGAAGGTGGATCACTTGAAGTCAGGAGTTCCAGACCAGCCTGGTCAACATTGTGAAACCTCGTCTCTACTAAAAATACAAAAATTAGCCGGGTGTGGTGGCACACACCTGTAATCCCAGCTACTCAGGAGGGCTGAGGCAGGGGAATTGCTTGAACCCAGGAGGCAGAAGTTGCAATGAGCCAAAATCACGCCACTGCACTCCAGCCTGAGGGAGAGCGAGACTCTATCTGAAGAAAAAAAAAGAGGGGGAAAAAAAAAAAAGGAAAGAAAGCTTATCATATAGTACATACTCATTATTGTAAAGGATTAGCTTTGTACTTCAGCTGCATCCTCTTTACAGGCCTCTTTATATCTCCTGGTTGCTGTTGTGTTGGCTGCTGATAATTCTCAGCTGCCCCTCCACTAGGAACTAGCCTTCAGCTAAACAGAAGCCTCCTTTCCTGGGAGGAAACGCCCCCACCTCCCAGGACAGCCAATTGTAACAAACACAGTGGTACAAAAGGCTGCCCACTGCACTCTTTACTGGCTACCTCAAAGTGGGTTAAGATGTGTTGCAACTTGAGCTTCCCTGTAGAATCAAACCAAAACTAGTCTTCAGCAGTGACCACACTCTTGTTTAAGTTTTCTACTCCTGTCCTATCCTGCTTCCTTCACTCCTCTTATCCTGGGAACACTTCCCCAATGAAGTATAAGAATCTTCATCTCAGTCCTCACTGCTTAGGAACCCAATTTAAGGCAACTGGCATTGGAGATGGATTCTAGGGTTAATTCACTTGCTGGCTGGATGGCAATGAGGACCCCACTGGTGGAGGTAGGTGGAGAATTAATCCTTGGTATACTATACAGTGTGATTGCTAAGATTTCCATTGTAATGAGCTGGTATGGGTTTGGGTGGAATGTCTGGTACAGTGTCTCAGGCATTTGAGAAATGAGGGAAAATAGTTATAAGTTATTTGGAGTTGAATGAATAGTTGAGAGAAAGTTACAGACTCAGATAAATTAGTCAAAATTTTAAGGCAAAGCATAAGAGTAGAAGGCTTCAACTCCTGCAGCTGGGATGGGGTGGGGGCATAGGACTTGATTGCAATAGTGCAAAACTCTGAGAAGGCAGAGCTCTCAGGCTAGGCAAGTCTCTTAAGCCAAAGTCATGATCTTAATAGGGAAAGCATGTGATTTTGACTCTTGGAATAGATCTTTGCATATATGCACTTCGAACTTTAATTTCCCCTGAACCCTCTGTTCCTGAAGAAATGGCCTATTCTCCATTGTCGAAGATTGTCCCCCATTCCCCAACTTGCTTGAAGACTATAAAGAGACTTCAAATAAAGCTTTATAAGACAATGAAGGGTCCTCTTCAGGATATGCCCCCACTTCCTCTCTTAGCCACCTGATGCATAACTAGCATCAAATCTCAGCTCAATCAAGAAAGTGCTGGGCCTTCTGAAAGGAAGATGATATTATGTGTTCAAGGAACCTCAGGACCTAGAGAAAACTTACTAAGCAGAAGCTGGGAGAGTGTGTCTAAGAGAGGACCCTAGAAGTGCCTAACCAAAGAGAACAGAATATAAGTTTGTTAAGGGAAAGCTTTGGGATTTGGGGCACTCCACCACTGCGGTAAGCTAATTCCCTAGCAAGGACTTAGGAGGTGACTCATACTGATGCTAGGAAAGATTTTGGAAGATTGAAAAAGGCAATGAGGCAAAGTGAAGTAAAAATGCAGGAACTTTTGTGACAAAATAATGGAGAAGGTATTAGAAATTTCAGAGAAGTGGGTATGCTGGATTACATCTGCTAAATAAGACAAGAAAACCACTAGATGACCAAATTCTCAAGAGGACCCACAGGGCAATCCATTAAGAAAGAAATGCACTGGTGAGGGGGCTTCAGCATCATTGAAAACTTCAGCAGCAGCTGTCTTTTGTAAGCCAGTTCTGGTAGTAGGGCGTGCAGTTAAAGAATTGGGTTCCTACTAACAACCGGGATGATAGGAGTCTGGAAAAACAAGTCATGTGGCAGCACTTAACTGTCAGAAGCAAGGTGGGTGTAATAACCATAATGGGCAGCAGGCTCCGAATGGCAGCCAGAGAGGCCTGGCCTATAGATATCAAAGGAGATGGCTAGAACATGGTGTTCCTAGGGACAAAATAAATGGACAGCCAAAAAGGGTACTGTTTATTATATATAATCAAAATAGATCAAGAATGGTTTGGTAGAAGGCTGAAGTCAGCCACTTCTGTAGAAAGTCATCTCCTAATCAGTTTTTGGCTCTCTGGTTAGAACCCATTGACTGAAGGACAGGCCAGGTCCCTATGACGAAGAATGCTGCAAGACCATGGCAAGTGTATACAGTTATTTCTCCAATCTTTCCCCCCCAAAATCTTTGACCATTTACCCAGATCTTTCTAGAGTTATTAGATACACATTTTGGGTTGATGCTGAAACCCAGGGGGCTCAGAGCACCAATGTGGCACCCCTATTAGAGTAGGGGCACATTTGCGGCTGAGACAGCAAATGGAATCTTGGCCCAGATCCACCTCACAGTGGATCCAATGGGTCACAGTCCCACACTGTGCTCATTTTTCTGCTTCCAAGCTTGGTAATTGGAAGAGACATATTTAGCATTTGGTGGAAACCTCGCATTCATTTCTTGATGTATACAGTAAGAAGTCCTGTAGTGGAGAAGATTAAGTGGAAACCCCTGAAACTTCACACCACCCCTTTCTGCTTACACCAAAATTAAAAAAAAAAATTTATCCCAAAGGAATAGCAGAGATTAGCACCACCCTGAGATCCAAAGGATGCAGGTATGATTGTCTTCGTTGCATTCACCTTTAATTCACCAGTTTGGCCCCTGCAAAGCAGATGAATTATGAATGATATTGGACTATTAAATATGAAACCAAACAGTATTCCTAATTGCAACTGCTGTGCTGGATGTGGTATCATTACTTATCATAAACTTATGACAAAATTATCTTCCCCAAGAGTACCTATGGCTTTCATGAAAGACATTCATGAGTTCACGAACTTGGAAATTTTTAAATAGACCAATTAGATATAGAGTTAATTTCTTAAAATAAGTTGGGTGTCTAATTACATTTTGGGTTGTACAGTAGAGTGAGAATATAAGTAGCTAGTAAATTACTTTAAATTTCTACTATTAAGCAGGGCTTTCAAATAATTATGCCAATTAACAAATTTATACATTTTGGTAAGAGCTTATATCAAATCTTGTTTTTAAATGGTTTAAAATAGATACCTTACAAGCAATAAGTATGACTCACAGTTGGGGATAAAAACAGATACAAGCTTTGTGGAGAAATATGGGGAACCAGAAACTTCCCCCTATTCTGACTGGAAAGTGTAATCTCTTCCCTCTAAGAGCTTGTTTCCCCGCTGGCTCCTCCTGAGTCCAGCTTTAGGAGAAGACTGAGAGGGAGCAAAATCTCTGCACAGAGAGAGGGAAAATCGAATCTGAATTATACCGAGCCTTTGAGAATCTACTCCTCTACCTCATGTTCACATAGATCCTTAAACTTCTCCAAAACATTCCAGGGATATATCACCAGGAGGAAAAGAAATGGAGCAGGGGAGAGCTCCACTGCTGCATAGGATTTTTACCCTCCCCAGATGGCCAGCTAAGACCAGCAGCCCAGAACAGAAGCAATCTGAGAAGAGGTTAATCTCAACTAGTCTCCATTTTAATTGCGTAAAGTCCTTCTTTCCTGTGACTGAATGCAGAGTGAGTCTCATTCTCACAGCTGCCTTCTTGCAGGTCCCAAGAACACACACATAGCCTTTTGTTTAAAAGGTTGTAGTGCTCTTTACTACAGACTTGGAAGAAGCTAGGAATTGATGAAGTTCTTGTTATCATTCCTTTTCCATGTCCTGTACCCCTTGCCTAGATGATACCAGAAACCCCACTGATCTCCTGTAGGCTTAACTATTTATAGAGTGCTTTTGTCTTCTCTACTTCCTCATATCCCAATCTTCCCTTGGTCTTATGGATCCTTCCTCACCATTTCCTTCTTTCCTACATGAGTTCATGGTATTATTGGTCCCAATTCTTTGCCCCATCCTCTGCATTCACATCCTTGTCATGGCCTCAATGTAAGTGGAGCTTGACTTTGGGCTTAGTCCTGTTGCTTGCTTTGCATTTCCATTTGCTCTCTTGCACTTCCACCATTTATCATGAGAAGGACATGCCCAGGGTGGGAGGATGAGACTCATGTGGTCAAATCTGCTCCCACCACTGGCAGCTTAAAGTAGACTTCCCCTCCTCTTACCCTGCCAGCTGATCTGTAGAGCTGTAGTGAGAAGCAATGTCCAGTCCAGATCTGCTGAGCCCCAGTTGACAAACTGAATATGAGCAACAGTAAATTGTTGTCTTAGGCCGCTGAGTTATGAAATGCTTTGTTACTCAGCAATAGGTGGACAGGTCTCAGGATTCCACCAGAATCAACAAGTATAAACTATAGCCCTTCTTCTCAGTTGGTTAATATTATCTCTGAATCTCAAGATATCACTGGCAGATATTGCCACCACTGCATGCCATAAAACACACACACACCTCTATGAATACTAAATAAACCAACAACAAAACAAAATCCAATAACTTTGCAAGAGTCTAAAACTATTAAAAAGGTATAAAAGTTTAGGATATTCAAGTGGTTTATTAAAAGTTACTAAGATAGGCCGGGCGCGGTGGCTCAAGCCTGTAATCCCAGCACTTTGGGAGGCCGAGACGGGTGGATCACGAGGTCAGGAGATCGAGACCATCCTGGCTAACACAGTGAAACCTCGTCTCTACTAAAATACAAAATTAGCCGGGTGAGGTGGCGGGCGCCTGTAGTCCCAGCTACTCGGGAGGCTGAGGCAGGAGAGTGGCATAAACCCGGGAGGCGGAGCTTGCAGTGAGCTGAGATCCGGCCACTGCACTCCAGCCCGGGCGACAGAGCCAGACTCCGCCTCAAAAAAATAAAATAAAATAAAATAAAAGTTACTAAGATAAATGTACTCACACCTACCTTTATTTTCCTTTGTTCATAAGTTGGCCTTTTATTCTCTCATTGAACTTCGATGCAATACCAAAAAGACAATATTAAGCACTGTTAAACAACAGGCAACACTTTGCCAGATACTCAACAAGTATTAAACTATAAACTTAAAGGCCAGGTGCAGAGGCTCAAACCTATAATCCCAGAACTTTGGGAGGCCTAGGCAGGCGGATCACCTGAGTTCAGGAGTTCAGGACTAGCCTAACCAACATGGTTAAACCCAAACTACCCAAACTACAAAAGTTAGCCAGGCATGGTGGTGGGCACCTGTAATCCCAGCTACTCAGGAGGCTGAGGCAGGAGAATTGCTTGAACCTGGGAGGCAGAGGTTGCAGTGAGCCAAGATCACGTCACTGCACTCCAGCCTGGGCAACATGAGTGAAACTCTGTCTCAAAGAAAGTAAACAAAAACTATAAACTTTATAAATAGAGGATCCTACTATACTGTGAATTGAAACATCCAAATAATATAAGGACTTCAACTATTTTCTACCTACTTGACATTAATATACATCCCATAAAAATTCCAATACTTAGGGACTTGAAAAAATGATTTTTAATGTTTGTTTAAATAAATGAACATCTGACCAGCACAGTGGCTCATGCCTGGGATACAAGCACTCTGGGAGGCCAAGATATGTGGATTGCTTGAGGCCGGGAGTTCACGACCAGACTGGGCAACATGGTGAAGCCCTGTCTCTACAAAAAAAAAGAAAGAAAGAAAAATAATGAAAAACAGGAAAACTTAAATTCACAGATGTCAAAACAAATTACAATAATTAAAACTATAGTTCTGACACAAGAGAAAACAGGAAAACAGCTAAAATAGAATGTATTTACATATAAAATTTTTTACATGAGACAATGCAAAAAGAAAGCGTTCTGCTCAGTGATGGAACTGGGATTAATTAACAATGTGTAGGAAGCATCAGTTCTGTAAACTGCTGGAGGCAGGACCATTTCTGCTCATCTTGCACCTCCAATGCCTGATATGTAGGAGGCATTCATCAAATAATACTGAGCATATTTTACTGAGGACCTGCATTTACAAAATTTAATCTCAAGTGAAACAAGTAATTGATTGTGAAATTTCTAGAAAAATATGTGATTAGTAGTAATCATTAAAAGAGGATCAACTGATTTAAAGATTTTAAGGACAGATCTATTAAAAGGCAAATAAGTAACTGATGGATCAATATAGAGTATTTCTACAAAGTAATAAGAAAAGCAGTAAGCACTGAATGGATAAGTGATGTCTACAGACAGATAATTCATTACAATGAAATCATATACAAATATACAGAAATGTACAGAAATCCATTTCCTCTTGTTAGGAAAATATTTTTCAATAAAAACATACAATACCAATGACTATGTGAGTGTGCATTTATGCTTGCATGCATTAGGAGTTGGGATAATAATTGTAGAAGTTGATTTCTATAAAATCCACCAAGAATCATGGAAATATAATAAGGTTTGCTCCCTTTCTTTACAGCTTTAGGGTGTCCCTCCTAAGGAAATAATTTAAAACTTAAAATTTACTTAGTAAGATAGTCACAATGATCTTATTTAGAACAATAAAAGATTGGAAGCAACATTAAAGTCTAGTGGGGTTAAGTAAAATATGGTGTGTCTGTTGTATAGGATATTTGTAACCATTAAATGTAATAGCTGTGAAGGTCATCAAGTTCCATAGAAACACAATTATTATACAATGTTAAGTGATAAACAAAAGGCATGACACCCTACACTAAACTGAACAGGCTCTGCAAGGTACTTGCCAGTCATCCCGCTCCCTTCCATTATACCGAGTGCAGGCCATGCTTCTGAGGGTTTGTTGTTTCAACCACAGGCTGTTGAGTGTTGTGTCACATGACTCCTCCTCATAGCTTTTGCCCAAAGAGTGAGTGTCTGTGTTAGTGGGTCTTTTTAGTTTGGAGACTTGCATATTTTAGTTTGTGGATGATTTTTTGGTATTTATAGAAAATTTCTTCCCATTCTTTTGTCTGCAATCTTCATAATTCCTAATAATTGGATGGATTATAAACCTCTTTAAGTTTCTCTGTGATTTAAAAATGTACAGTCATCCCTCAGGATGCACAGGGGATTTTTTTCAGGACCCCCTTGTATGCCAAAATTCACATATATGCAAGTTCCACAGTTGGCCTTGTGAAATCTGCATATAGAAAAAGTGTAAGCACCTTTTGTATTCCTCAAATACTATATTTTCCACCTGCTTGTAAGTGGATCTGCCCAGTTCAAACCTGTATTGTTTAAGGGTCAGCTGTATCTCCTGATAGGTTTTCTCAAGTTTATCTTCTAAATTTTCTACTGAATCTTTAATTTCAGCTATCATTATTCATTTTCATGACTTTTTCTTGTTCTCTGATAGTTCCTGTTGCAGACATGTGAAGCTCAACAAATATTCCATGTGCTTCTCTACATTTCCTGGCTTTAGTTAGATTGGAGTCATGTGACTAGTTCTGGTGAGTGGTCTGTGAGAAGAAGTGACATACATCACTTTCAGGCTCAGACAGCTAAAAAGTACTGTGCCTGGGTCCATCCCTCTTGCCCCCGGCTCTGGTGTCCTTATAAGCCACATGTAAAAATGGTGGTGTCCTAAAATCAAGGGAGGGAGCTTGCATCTCTGAGTCCCAGATAAAGTAGAACAACTTATAATTGCTTTGGACTTGCTATAAATGAGAAATAAACTTCAGTTGTCCTCAATCATTGAAAATTGAGTGTTGCTACAGCATAGCCTATCATATTTTAACTAATACAATGCTTTTTCTTTTTTTCATGGCATTCTGTCTTCATGGATGCAGTATTTTTTCTCCTCTCAGTATTATAATAATTCCTTGCTGGTATAATCTGTTTTTCTAATTCCCTTTTCCCATTTGTTGTTTCTCTTTTGCATATTAGAGGCTCTCCTTAAATATCCTATGCTTTTTGACCATTCAATCTAAAATAAGGTATTAAAATTTGATACAAAGTTTTGTAAGCATGGATGGGTCTTGTAGACCGTTAAGCAGAGGTTAGCTCTTCATTGAGAGACCCACATGTGTCAATACATGAAAATCCTTTAGGGCTATTCAGTATCCAAATAGAATAGTCCTCTGATATTTGGGGAGGTGGGATGGCACATATATCTGTCTGTTGTGAGAGCAAGGTGTGGGAAGGGTCTCATTATTTAAAGTGCAAACTTTCACTAAATTCTGCATTTTCAATGCCTGGTGTCCCCACATTTGGAAGCCTTATTCAATTTCGCTAGAGAATCAACTTCTGAACTTTTGCGGGGTTAGTCATCTGGTTGTACAGTGTTTTTTGTTTGTTTGTTGTTTGTTTTGTTTTTGTTGTTTTGAAACGAAGTCTTGCTCTGTCACCCAGGCTGGAGTGCAGTGGTTCAATCTTGGCTCACTGCGACCTCTGTCTCCCAGGTTCACGCAATTCTTCTGCCTCAGCCTCCCAAGTAGCCGGGACTACAGGTGCGCACCATCACACCCAGCTAATTTTTGTATTTTTAGTAGAGACAAGGTTTCACCAAATTGGCCAGGTTGGTCTCGAATTCCTGACCTCGTGATCCGCCTGCTGTGGCCTCCTAAAGGGCTGGGGATTACAGGTGTGAGCCACCGCACCTGGCCTGTGTAGTTTTGAGAAGGGGATTTGGGAGGATCCAACTACATACAGGTTTCTACCAAGCCCTTTATTTTTAGTCTTATGCCTCATCCTCATGTTTGGCAGTGCCTGGGTCTTCCAAATGCTAAGTCCTCCCAGGAACCCACTGGGCAAGTTACCTTTCTGCTGTAGGCATGTGGGCTGGGCTTACTCCACTCTGCAGTCAGTCACTACTCCTCCATCTGGTATTTGGATTTGACATAAATGAGATCTTTCAAACTTGCCAAATTTTCTTCTTATCTATGGTTTGCTTCTGTGTTGTCTTGTTTCTTGTGGGATTTATGTATTTTTATTCCTTCACTAAGACTTGATGGCATGTAGGAACAGAGAAGAAATTTCTTTTAGAAAATAAATGGTAAATTACCTCTTTTATCTGGAAATATATTGCTTTTGTAATGGAAAAAATCTGAATAAAATAATTACAAGGAAGTGCCAACACTGCTCACTATGAATAACTAAAATCTACACAAGTACAGCAAGAAAGTGGCCAACAGACGTGATTTGATTTTCTTCCCACTCACCTCCCTCCATTATCAGCAAAGGTTTCATGGAATTCTGTAGGTGCTTATGCAATTCTTGAAATATTAAGAAGATTTAGTAATTCAATTTCAGGAATACTTATTGAGAAAAATCACATCACCGAAACTCCTTTCCAGAATTGTTTTCTGTGAATTGGCACCAATAGTACAAGCAAAATTAATATTTTAGTTTTGTTGCTTTGTTATTTGGTTTTGAACAAAATTGTAAACATGAAAAATTGACTCTTTTGGAGAAAGGAATAGATGTAAAAGTTATCATTTGGATTAACTCCATTGTAACATATAAACTCAGAAATATTTCATAAGTGTTATTCATGTTTTCATTGTAGCTTAGCTCTATTTTAAGTTTTTCTTTCATAAGGTTAATTTTTCCCTCTCATATGCAACAGTGAGCCAGAGATAGCTTATTCCCCTGATTCCCACTCCCCTCAGCACATACTATATTACCATGAAAATAGAAATATGGGTTGCCCTCATCCTTGTATCTTTTTGGGAATCCATTCTAAGGAAATGATCCAAAATTCAGCATATTTGGCATTACGTTATTCATAACAGTCTTGTTTATAACAGGAAGAAATTAAAACCACACACACTTTCAACACACATACACGCAACTTACCCCAGTCAGGTGTTCTTAATTACGTGAGGGAAAGATTGGCTTGAAAGAGGAGCATAGGTTCATCTTTAGTAACAGCAGGAAGGCAGAATATATGGGTGCAGATGGTGGAAGGTGGGTAGATTGAGGGAGTGGGAGTTTGTGGAAGTTCTCTTCTGATTGCTCCAGTTTTGCCAGGAAAGTAAGAAGCAAGGTTGTCTGTTGCGAGTGGGGGCAGAGGTGTTGGATGTGTGAGGAGAAAGAAGAAGGTGCGAAATAATCATCTAGTAGAGTGGGAGGGTGAATGTACTAGAGAAATACAGTATGGTTGTCAGGCAGCTTTATGGACCTCCTTGAGGTCAAGAGTTGAATTTAAAGCAAGACATGCCAGCATGGTTTTTTATGTTTCCAGCCACTTCTAGCTGGACTGACTTCATAGGCCAAAGCAGCAAAAATGAGAAATAATCAAATTTGGAGTTTAGCCAAGCAAATATAATGAAGAGGGACATGGAAAGTGAGGATATATACACAGAAGTGACTAATGACTGACTATGGATCTAAGCTCGTTCAGGAGGGAAGAGAAGAGGACATAAAGTGGGTGGGGACAGTAAAATGGTGGCAGGATCAATGGATTATAGGTCCTGTGTGTGGGGGTGGTGGTGTGCAGAGGATTTTTTGTATCTAGGGCTCTAGAAAGAGCTAAAAACATAAGAGCGATCAGGGAGGGAGTATAATGGGATAGTCACAGTAATTTGTTATGATAAGGCCCAGTGTGTCACCATGAGAGTAATGAGGGAGAGTGGAGGACAAGACCACCAATGCAGGGACATTTAGTGAAGTGAGTGGCCATGACACATGAAGTTTCTTCAGGTGGTATATTAAAACCACCAAAAATCAAGATAGAAGTAATGTTGGAGAAAATGACAGTGAGACAAATGTCAGTAAGTTATAGTTGCAATGAAGGGTAGTGGGTGATATAGTCTGATGACATATGATTCAAAGCAGGGGTATTTTGGGAGGAGAGAGGGAGAATGGTCTGGATGTTGTGATGAGCAGCAAGGAGGACCTCATCCTGCCTTCAAGCCCAGAAGTCTGAGGGCCGTGGGAGGAAAAGCAGCCTCTGCGCTACTGGAGGCAGTGTCCTCTGGGGAGAGCCAAGTTTTGGTTAGAGCAAGAAAGTGAATGTTCAGAGAAAAGGCTGGAGATGGGGGATTTTTGCTAATGATGGATCGTGAATTCAAGAGGCACAGTGGAAGGTTTGGGGAGCTCAGGAGGGGTGGGATGTGGGGATAGAATTGGGTTGTACAGAGTCATCTAGGGATAAAAAGATGGGAAGTGAGAGTGTCCTGGGAACCAGCAGCTTCTTGGGGCAAGTAACACAAACAGGGACAGACACCACAATGAGATTGGTTCCAGCGGACTCAAGGCAGATGTTGATGAGAAACTTTGAGTGTTGAGCTGTGAGCATTTGGGGGTACGGAGGCATGAGCGTCTGGGGCTTCCTGCTGGCCCCTCTCCTTGGCAGGTAGAAGAACTGGGATCTTAGAGCTGGGGTAGAACCTATGCTTGACCTCTCAGGGAGGGACTGTGGAGTTACTATCATACATTGTCATTTAAACCTAACAACTCTAAAAGGGTTTTATTCCTCATTTTATAGATGTGAAAGTTGACCTTAGCTCAGAGAGGTTAAGCAACTTGCCCAAAGCCACACAGCTAGTCAGGTTTGAGTTAAGATTCAAAAGCCAAATCCATTTTTTCCTTTTGTTTAGTTTTGTCCAGGTCTGTTCACGTTCTTTTTCTCTCAAATCACACTGCCTCTACCTCTTCTTTGAGATGAATGAGACTGAGGTAAGATAGGTATAGCTGAAGATATGTTTGTGGAATGGGGGCGGAGTTGAAGAAATTTACTCTTGAAGGCGTGTTTTTTGTTTTTGTTTTCCTGTTTAATCCAGATATCCATTTGCGGGGGTCTTCTCTTCCCCTTTAAACTTAGACCAGCGTGCTTCAGTATTTCAAACAAGTGAAAATTATTAAGGCCTCCCCAAAATTTCTACAGAGTCCCAGGGCTCGCATTTTCATTGATTCCTCTGGGTCTCAATAATAGCGCTCTGATGTCTATGCTTCATTGCCCCAGAGAGAAAAGTGTTCCTTCCTTAAATTCTACAAAACCACATTCTCACAAAGCACTTGTATTTGTGGTAGACTTTACAGAGGCCTTTGATGGGAGGCAAAGAAGGCGTATTTATCCACTCTTGTTCTTAAAAGCCTTTGTTTTCCATACTGGGATTTTGCACTTGCGGTTTCTCTTGAGTGTCAGTTAACTTTGGCCAACTTGCCGACTCCTCCCTATTCCTCTCTTTGTCCTTCAGAATGCTAATTTTTTCTACTCTATTATGTTGGGCAACTGTTCCTATCCCTTACTCCCCTTTCTGGTCTAAGCCTTCCTTTGTAAATCCAAGTTCATTAAGGCTTTCCACTGATGAAAAGATCTTCCATGAAACAAGATCCAGCTGCCTGGTTTCCCTTTCTATTGCCCTGTATGCAGATAGAAGCAAGGCCATCTGCTAAGATGGGCAGCTAAGGTGGAGAGGGCAGGAGTAATAAAGGGCTTCAGAAGGGGGTAGGGTAATGCCAAGTGGCCTCTACAAGGAAAAGGGAGACAGGAGTATCGAGGGAAAGGAATGCCAGGGATGCTGGGGGACTCAGCTGAAACAGATTCTTTAGCAATCAGCCATGCAAGCAGAAAAAAACATTTACTGGGTTTTCTTGGGGTTAAAGTCTGCAGAGTGAGCACAGGATAAAGACAAAGACACAAAGTTATGTAACGTGCTGACAAGACAGTTGCTGGCGAGACTGGCTGTGGGTCTGAGCAGGACAGTGAGAAAATGGGCCAAGAAGAGGAGAAGGAAAACAAAAAAGGAAAGAAAAATCCAACATCTCAACAAGATTGGAAAATGGGTTGTGAAAGGAGGGGCAAGACAGGAAGGAGGTAATGTCAGAAAGGGGGTTCATAGAGGAGTTAAGATTCACCAGCTGCTTGGCTCTCCTGGCACCCTAGGACCTGAGTGCCCACTGGGCCTCAACGCCATGCTGGCACTGCCTCCTGGCCATACTCCCATTTTCTCCCTGAAAGACATCAGCCTGCCAAAGCTGCAGCAGCATAAAGCAAGCCACCTCTCCAGCTTCACAGAAGCCTGATGAGAAGGCTAATCAGGAAATCGAGTGCCCCTCCCCAGGCAGGCTTAGCATAGCTCCCTGCAGCACCTGTGGTCATCCAGTTTAGGAAACACACAGTCGCAGAATAGCTCCTATTTCTCTCTCTCCCACTTCTCTAACATCCCACTCTCCTTTTAGGGAACAATGTTCTCTCTTGCCTGCTGCCACACATATGGGGGGTAGCAAGAGTGGGCATTTGATTTCCCTGGACTTGAAATTGAATCCATCTCTACTGAAATTCTCTCTAATTTACATGTGCTCAGTGTTATCACCTTGTGGTCCAATTGCTCATCAGTTGCCTTCCTCCCATCCCACAGTCTCCCCACATTTTTGTTTCATTTTTATTTACTCCTCTTCCAAATCTAATGTCATCTCTGTTAACACACTGTATTGGAAGAAGGGCAGAGAGAGCCCTTCTCCCTGCGTTCTTGTTAGAGGCGAGCTGTGGTTTAGGAAATGTTCCACATGCCATAGGTGATCCATCTGTCATCAGTGTAGCACAAAGCAGCATTTCTGCCTGCTTTTTCTTTCTCTGTCTTCCCCCACCCCCCGCCCCAAGCCATATCTCTAGTAGCTTGATATCATGTACTACTGTGCCTATGGCACAGTTAGGGACCACTTTAAAGTTAAAACAAATCTCCTTAGTCACGGGGCCATATGGAGACTTGGTGGGTGGTACCATTAGTGGTAAAGCTTGAGGCAGATTTGCATTTGCTTTGTCCAGAAGAGAGAATCCCAAATCAGAGAAATGTTTTCATAAAATATTCTGGAACAAATTTAAAGCTGCTCTACCACCAAACAAGAATCTTCCTGTTCTCTGTGCAGTTTTTCCCCTCAAATGATTTCAGACATGCCCATCCTGGGCAGAAGCTCCCGACATTTACCTGCGTGATCCTTGGCAACTATCATTTTATCCCAATGGGCAAATTTGATCATGGTCTTCTCCAAAACTAGTACAGAGCTCTCTCAGGGAATTTCTTGGGAAAACAATGATACAGTTTCTCTTTAATATTTCATCATAGATGCACATATTTCTGGTGAACTCACAAGTAAATATCTAAAGCACAGAGCAAGCTGTTTATCAGCCAATGAACCATAAGCAATCTTCAGCTTCTGGGCATTCTGCTCACCCTTCAAAGTGATGTCCTCGGCTGATTAGACAACTTGCTCTTCTATCACAGGGACCAGAATAGACCACGACTGTGAGCAGCTTGGAGGCAGGGGACATGTCCCTTCTCATTGCACCAACACATGTTTGGCAAGAAGTAGGGCCTTATGGCAGAACCAAACTGAATCTGGAGCTGAAAGGAGCCCACAAAATCATCTAGTTAATAGGTTCCTCAGAACACTAGGGCCCAATGAAATAGAGGTTAAAGGGCGTCAGGGGAAGAGGAAAGAGAGGTTCAGGGGCTGTTTCATGGGCAAGTTAGTTTGGAAAATAATGTACTCAACAAAGTTTTATTACTATTATAGGACATACTGAGTCTTTAAAGTGCTAATGAGCCTTATGAATGACCAAAAGAAGGGACATACATGTATATTGTATATTCTCACTAGAGTTCTCTGGGTCAGTGTGGGAAGGGCTGATACCGTTCAATCCTCTCATTTTATACATGAGGAAAATGAGGCTGTAAGAGGAAATAGCAAGGCCAGGTGTGGTGGCGCACGCCTGTAACCCCAGCTACTTGGGAGGCTAAGGCACGAGATTCACTTGAACCCGAGAGGTGGAGGTTACAGTAAGCCAAGATCGCGCCACTGCCCTTTAGCCTGGGCAACAGAGAGAGATTGTTTTTAAAAAAACAAACAAAAAAATAAAAACACACTCAGGGACATTTACCTTATTAGCTGTGCATCTGGGATTAGAACCTAGACCTCTCCTTGCTGTGCTTTTTTCCACAGAAAATCACCACAGCCTCTGCATCCCAGGCAATGGGGAGAGAACCTGCTGAATGAGCCAGTAGCACTAATATGATGTCAAGAGCTTGTTTTTAGCTTGACATTTCAAAGATTGATGTCCTGTGACAAGAAGAATTACCCCAAACCTTCCCAGGCCTTTAGAGAACACATTTTCCCTCATGAACCATGCAGTTCTCAAACTTTGGATCCATGTGAGGAGATGTCATACGGTGCTTTATATTTTATTCATGATAGCCCAAGCCATCACATCAGCTTTTAAAAGGGCAAAATGATTGCTACAGAGAGAACCTTTATGGACAGATGCAAAACCCTATACTGAAATTAGAAAAAACATAAAATACCAAGAAAAACAGTCAAACGTGCATGGAACACTAGACAGAGAGGTGTGCATGTGATGGAGTGGGGGTGTCTTCTGAATCATTTCCCTAAATATAGCAATGCAGTTTTAAAAAAATAAGCCTTTAAGTGCTGCTTCCCAGAAATCATGTTATTTCTCTGCATATGCCTTATGTAAGTCTGTGCCACAGGCCTGCAAAATAGTCAAACGGGAAGGGACAGCCCTATCCCGAAAGAACCATCAAGAGAGATTCAACAGAAAATTTGAGAGACTGTGAAACTCAGGAACCTTTGGCTTTTCCATCCATGCAGCTGTGAGTGGTGCTATTAGAGCTGATGTCTGTCAAGTGCTTCCCACCTAGATGTTGTGGGGTAGCTCTAATATTTATTCATTTCACTTCTGAATAGAGCTGTCACTGTTGTTAATCATTTCCAAAAGCCTTAACATTATTCTTATTGAACTCCTGAAGGAACGTCTCTTTCTACCTCCCACCCTCATTCCTTTGGCATCTCTCTCTCCATTTTCCTTTTTCTATCTTTACCTTCTGAGTGGTTTTAGAAAGAGGTCTTCAGAGGTTTTAGAAATCCATTTCTTTAGATTCTTCTTCCAGCTTACATTAACTGCTTACAACAGTTCTCTGAATTTCCTCCTAGTAAGTGGTACAGGGTGGCAGGAATCCCCATGGCCAATGGCAGGCATTTGTATACTACACAGGTGAGTTGAAAGAGAGCCACATTTACGTTGGAACAACTGTCCTGATGTTTGTGGCTCCACTCTGCCTCCATAAATGCCCATGTTTGGGGTCAGCTTTGAGTACACCAGCGAACAGAGTGAGTTGTCATGATAGAAATCTCCTCTCCTTTCTAGAAGCCCCTTCTAATGTCATTGACCTGTGTGCACCCTCATCCTGGCAGTTTCTCCCAACTGGGCCTCTTTTTTTCCTACTTACCCATAACAAAACCTCTTTACCAATCTGCAGTCCTATTTAACCCTCTTTAGTTTCTCCCCTGAGCTGCTAGAAATAATCATGAATCCCTGCTAGCTGGAGCCCTGGAAATAAGCTGATAAACAATTTCCTAATAATTTATTAATAACTGAAAATGACTATATGTTATTTGCCTAGGATACTTCACATTTTCTATTAAAATTTCTATTAAAATACTAAGTATTAAAATATGAAGTATCCTAGGCAAATAATATAGGCAATAATATAAGCAAATAATATAGGAAATGTGAAGTATCCTAGGCAAATAATATATTACTCATTAATTCACAGAAGTACTGAAATGCCTACCATGTGCTAAGCCTTATTCTAGGGATCAATTTAGACAAGGTCCCTGCTTACCGTCTAGTGGGAGAGACAGTCAATAAGTACATAAACAGGACCATTTGTGATAGTAGGTTCTATGAAGAAAATAAAGAAGGTAATGTAATAGAATCATTAGTTGAGCTGGGCTAAGTAGGGAGGGCTTCATTGAGGAGGCAACATTTGAATCTTCCCCTGAATGAAGCAGACCAAGATCTGGGAAAAGAGTGTTCCAGGCAGAAGAAAGACCCAGTGTAGAGTTTCTGAGGTGAGAACAACTTGGATAGGAAAGGAAAGGAAGTGAGGATGGCTGTGGTGTGATGAGTAAGGAGAGTGGAGGGGATAAGCCCGGAGAGGTGGGCTACAGTAAAGTCATACAGTGCTTTGTAGCCCCTGATAAGAAGTTTAAATTTTATAAGTGCAATGGGAAGTCTTTGGAGGGTTTTGGAAGGGCACTGACTTTACATTTAATTATTAAAAGGCTAGGCTCTAACTTAACAGAATGTTCCTCTACCGTGGAGGAACTTTCAAGTCAGCAGAGGAAGAGCTAAGACAGTGTATTGAGAAGCAGATTCAGGACATCTGGATCACAGTTCTAACTACCGAAAACAACTTGCCAAGCTCCTTCACCTCATTTCTTTCAGATTTTTCACATGGACTATGATGAGGTTGCACCACTTAGTACCCACAAGCCTTTTCCCATCATAACACACACAGTAATTTTTGTACTGCACCCCTGGAAATGAGGCTTCTAGAGTCTTCCCTAAGGGCTGAGGCACACCCATAACACACAGGGAGAGAACTTCTAGACTAGGTGACTTCTAAGGTCTCTTTTGGTTCTAGTAGTGTAAGATTTCATGATACTTCCTTGTGATGTCCCTCAATTCATACCACACAGGCGATTGTCTATTCTAAAGTAAGAGCAATGCCAACCTAGGTGATAATGATTCATGTGGCCTATTATTTCACATTTCCCAAGCATCAAACCTCAAGTTCTACATAAGCATTGTCATCTGGTACTTTCTGCTGCTGACCATACACATTTCCCTGACTCCTCCTTTTCTGCCACTTGAGTGATCAAACCCTTGCAGAAGTGGCCTGCCCAGCTCACAGCTGTTGATGCTTCAGCATGTTTTGCCTTTCTGATTTGCAAACTTAGATTTCAAACCAAGTGGCAAGATAATCCATCACAATGACTTAAGTCCAAAGTGTTTATTATGCCCTTTCCCCTTTTACATAGTTTGAAAAAATTTCTTATTACCTAAAAAGCTAGAGTCATAGTCTGATGTAATAGATAAAACATGGAGACAGGCGGTATCTGCATCAGAGGATCAAAAATCACTCTAAAACAATAAAAGGTAAATGTGTAAAGATAGCAAGTTATCCTCTACCCATAGAACATGTCCTTTGATTTACACATTCAGTCACACAGATGCCTTTGAATATATCCCTCCCCATTTTTCTATCCTAGTATATACAAACTAATTGAACTCTACATTATTCACATTTATTGTACCTCCAGACTTTAAACATCCTTTCTGTTTTATGATTTATACCACCCATACTCACCTTTGCTCTGCACCCCATCATGAGCTCAGTTTTTTAAATTTTATTTTACTTTAAGTTCTGGGATACATGTGCAAAATGTGCAGGTTTGTTACACAGGTATACATGTGCTATTGTGGTTTGCTGCACCTATTGATCCATCCTCTGAGTTCCCTCCCCTATCCTCCCACCCACCAACAGGCCCTGGAGTGTGTTGTTCCCCTCTTCATGTCCACATGTTGTCATGGTGCAACTCCCACTTATAAGTGAGAACATGCAGTGTTTGGTTTTCTGTTTCTGTGCTAGTTTGCTGAGAATGATGGCTTGCAGCTTCATCTATGTCCCTGCAAAGAAAATGATCTCATTCCTTTCTAAGGCTGCATAGTATTCCATGGTGTATATATACCACATTTTATTTATTTTTCTTTATCCTGTCTACCACTGATGGACATTTGGGCTGATGATTGCAATCATCTGACAGAGGTCTAATATTCAGAATTTACAAGAAACTTAAGCAAAGTTACAAGAAAAAAACAACTTCATCAAAAAGTAGGCAAAAGATATGAACAGACACTTCTCAAAATAAGACATTTACACAGCCAAAAAACATATGAAAAAAAAAAAGCTCAACATTACTGATCATTAGAGAAATGCAAATCAAAACCACAATGAGATACTATCTCACACCAGTCAGAATGGCAATTATTAAAAAAATCAAGAAACAATAGATGCTGGCAAGGCTGTGGAGAAATAGGAACACTTTTATACTATTGATGGGAATGTAAATTAGTTCAACCATTGTGGAAGACAGTGTGGCGATTCCTCAAAGATCTAGAACCAGAAATACCATTTGACCCAGTAATCCCATTACTGGGTATATACCCAAAGGAATATAAATCATTGTACTATAAAGAGTAGACTATTCTACTATAAAGAGTAGACTATTCTACTCTTTAGTTTGTAAATATTCTTTATATATATTTTTAAAATATTAAAAATATTTACAAATATTCTTATATTTATAGAAACATTCTACTATAAAGCACATGTATGCTTATTGAAGCACTGTTTACAAAAGCAAATTCATGGAACCAGCCCAAATGTCCATCAGTGGTAGACAGGATAAAGAAAAATAAATANGTTTGTAAATATTCTTTATATATATTTTAAAATATTAAAATATTTACAAATATTCTTATATTTATAGAAACATTCTACTATAAAGCACATGTATGCTTATTGAAGCACTGTTTACAAAAGCAAATTCATGGAACCAGCCCAAATGTCCATCAGTGGTAGACAGGATAAAGAAAAATAAATAAAATGTGATATATATACACCATGGAATACTATGCAGCCTTAGAAAGGAATGAGATCATTTTCTTTGCAGGGACATAGATGAAGCTGCAAGCCATCATTCTCAGCAAACTAGCACAGTTTGCTAGTTTGATAGATTGCAAAAATTTTCTCCCATTCTTAAGGCTGCCTGTTCACTCAGATGATAGTTTCCATTGCTATGCAGAAGATCTTTAGTTTAATTAGATCCCATTTGTCAATTTTGGCTTTTGTTGCAATTGCTTTTGGTGTTTTAGTCAAGAAGTCTTTGCCTATGCCTATTCCCTGAATGGTATTGCCTGGATTTTCTTCTAGGGTTTTTATCATTTTGGGTTTTACACTTAAGTCTATAATCCATCTTGAGTTAATTTTTGTATAAGGTGTAAGGAAGTCATCCAGTTTCAGTTTTCTGCATATGGTTAGCCAATTTTCCCAGAAGTACTTATTGAATATGAGATCCTTTCCCCATTGCTTGTTTTTGTCAGGTTTTTCAAAGATCAGATGGTTGTAGATGTGTGGTGTTATTTCTGAAGTCTTTGTTCTGTTGCATTTGTCTATGTGTCTGTTTTGGTACCAGTACCATGCTGTTTTGGTTACTGTAGTCTTACAGTACAGTTTGAAGTCAGAACAGCCTCCAGCTTTGTTCTTTTTCCTTAGGATTGTCTTGGCTATACAGGATCTTTATTGATTCCATATGAAATTTAGAATAGTTTATTTCTAATTCTGTGAAGAAAGTCAATGGTAGTTTGATGGGGATAGCATTGAATCTAGAAATTAATTTGGGGAATATGGCCATTTTCATGATATTGATTCTTTTTATCAATGAGGATGGAATGTTTTTCCTTTCGTCTGTGTCCTCTCATTTCTTTGAGCAGTGGTTCATAGTTCTTCTTGAAGAGGCCCTTCACATCTCTTGTTAGCTGTATTACTGGTATTATTTTTGTAGCAATTGTGAATGGGAGTTCATTCATGATTTGGCTCTCTGCTTGTCTATTGGTGTAAAGGAATGATTGTGATTTTTGCAAATTGATTTGGTATCCTGAGACTTTGCTGAAGTTGCTTATTAGCTTAAGTAGTTTTGGGGCTGAGATGATGGGGTTTTATAAATATACAATCATGTCATCCACAGACAGACAATTTGACTTTCTCTCTTGCTATTTGAATACCTTTATTTATTTCTCTTGCCTGATTGCCCTGGACAGAACTTCAAATACTATGTTGAATAGGAGTGGTGAGAGAGGACATCCTTGTCGTGTGCCAGCTTTCAAAGGGAATGCTTCCAGTTTTTCCCCATTATGATATTGGCTGTGGGTTTGTCATAAATAGCTGTTGTTATTTTGAGATATGTTCCATCAATACTTACTTTATTGAGAGTTTTTAACATGAAAATATGTTCAATTTTATCAAAGGCCTTTTCTGCATCTATTGAGATAATCGTGTGGTTTTGTCTTTGGTTCTGTTTATGTGATGGATTACATTTATTGATTTGTGTATGTTAAACAGCCTTGCATTCCAGGGATGAAGCTGATTTGATCGTGGTGGATAATTTTTTTGATGTGCTGCTGGATTCAGTTTGCCAGTATTTTATTGAGGCTTTTCACATTGATGTTCATCAGGGATATTGGCCTGAAGCTTTCTTTTTTTGTTATGTCTCTGACAGGTTTTGGTATCAGGATGATGCTGGTTTCATAAAATGAGCTAGGGAGGAGTCCTGCCTCTTCAATTGTTTGGAATAGTTTTAGAAGGGATGGTACCAGTACCAGCTCTGCTTTGTATCTCTCGTAGAATTCGGCTGCAAATCTGTCTGGTCTTGGGCTTTCTTTGGTTGGTAGGCTATTAATTACTGCCTGAATTTCAGAACTTGTTATTGATCTATTCACGGATTTGACTTATTCCTGGTTTAGTCTTTGGAGGGTGTATGTGTCCAGGAATTTATCAATTTCTTCTAGGTTTTCTAGTTTATTTGCATAGAGGTGTTCATAGCATTCTCTGATGGTAGTTTGTATTTCTATGAGGTTGGTGCTGATATCCCCTATATCATTTTTTATTGTGTCTATTTGATTCTTCTCTCTTTTCATCTTTATTAGTCTGGTTAGCAGTCTATTTTGTTAATCTTTTCAAAAAACAGCTCCTGAATTCATTGATTTTTTTTGTTTGTTTTTTGGAGGGTGTTTTTGTGTCTCTATCACCTTCAATTCTGCTCTGATCTTAGTTATTTCTTGTTTTCTGCTAGCTTTTGGATTTGTTTGCTCTTGCTTTTCTAGCTCTTTTAAGTGTTTTTGTTGTTGCTTTTCTAAATTTTAGTTCTGGGATACATGTAGAGAACACGCAGGTTTGTTACATAGGTATACATGTGCCATGGCAGCTTGCTGCACCCATCAACCCACCATCTACATTAGGTATTTCTCCTAAGGCTCTCCCTACCCTTGTCCCCAACCCCACTGACAGGCCCCAGTGTGTGATGTTCCCCTCCCTGTGTCCATGTATTCTCGTTGTTCAACTCCCACTTATGAGTGAGAACATGTAATGTTTGGTTTTCTGTTCCTGTGTTAGTTTGCTGAGAATGATGGCTTCCAGCTTCATCCATGTGCCTACAAAGGACATGAACTCATTCTTTTTTATAGCTTTTTAAATTGTGATGTCAAGGTGTCAATATGAGATCTTTCTAGCTTTCTAATGTGGGCATTTTATGCTATAAATTCCCCTCTTAACACTGCTTAACTGTGTCCCAGAGATTCTGGTGCGTTGTCTCTTTTTTCTCATTAGGTTCAGAGAACTTCTTGATTTCTGCCTTAATTTCATTATTTACTCAGGAGTCATTCAGGAGCAGGTTGTTCAATTTCCATGTAATTGTATGGTTTTGAGTGGGTTTCTTAATCCTGAGTTCTAATTTTATGGCACTGTGGTCTGAGACTGTTATGATTTTAGTTCTTTTGCATTTGCTGAGAAATGCTTTACTTCTAATTATGTGGTCGATTTTAGAATAAGTGCCATGTGATGCTGAGAAGAATGTATATTCTGTTTGCTTGGTCTAGAGCTGAGTTCAAGTCCTGAATATCCTTGTTAATTTTATGTCATGTTGATCTAATATTGACAGTGGGGTGTTTAAGTCTCCCACTATTATTGTGTGGGAATCTAAGTCTTTTTGTGGGTCTCTAAGAATTTGTTTTATGAATCTGGGTGCTCCTGTATTGGATGCATACATATTTAGGATAATTAGCTCTTCTTGTGGAATTGATCCCTTTACTGTTATGTAATGCCCTTCTTCATAACCCCTGCTTTTTTCTCTTTTTCTTTCCATTTGCTTGGTTAATTTTTCTCCATCCCTTTATTTTGAGCCCATGTGTGTCTTTGCTTGTGAGATGGGTCTCCTGAATACAGCACACTGATGGGTCTTGACTCTTTATCCAATTTGCCAGTCTGTATCTTTTAATTGGGACATTTAATTCATTTACATTTAAGATTAGTATTGTTATGTGTGAATTTGATCCTGTTGTCATGCTATCTGGTTATTTTGCACACTAGTTGATGCAGTTTCTTTATAATATCATTGATCTTTATATTTTGATGTGTTTTTATAGGGGCTGGTACCAGTTTTTCTTTTCCATATTTAGTGCTTCCTTCAGGAACTCTCTTGCGAGGCAGACCTAGTGGTGATGAAATCCCCATCATTTTATTTTTGTCTGGAAAGGATTCTATTTCTCCTTTGCTTATGAAGCTTAGTTTTGCTGGATATGAAATTCTGGGTTGAAAATTCTTTTCTTTAAGAATGTTGAATATTGGCCCCCAATGTCTTTTGGCTTGTAGGGTTTCTGCTGAGAGGTCTACTATTAGTCTGATGGGCTTCTCTTTGCAGGTGACTTGGCCTTTCTCTCTGGCTGCCCTTAACATTTTTTTCTTCATTTTGACCTTGGAGAATCTGATGATTATGTGTCTTGGGGTTGATACTCTCATGGAATATCTTAGTGATGTTCTCTGTATTTCCTAAATTTGCATGTTGGCCTGCCTTTCTAGGTTGGGGAAGTTCTCCTGGATAATATCCTGAAGTGTGTTTTCCAGCTTGTTTCCATTCTCCCCTTTCCTTCAGGTACTCCAATCAGTCATAGGTTTGGTCCTTTTATGTAGTCCCATATTTCTTGGAGGCTGTCTTCATTTCTTTTTATTCTTTTTTCTCTATTCTTGTCTGCATCCCTTATTTCAACAAGGTGGTCTTCAAACTCTGATATCTTTTCTTCCACTCAGTCGATTCAGCTATTGATACTTGTGTATGTTTCATTTAAGTTTTCATGCTGTGTTTTTCAGCTCCATCAGGTCATATATGTTTCTGTCTAAATATGTTAATCTAGTTAGCAGTTCCGCTAACCTTTATCAGGGTTTTTAGCTTCTTTGCATTGGATTAGAACATACTCCTTTAGCTCAGTGTGGTTTTTCATTACCTGTCTTCTGAAGCCTCCTTCTGTCAATTTATCCATCTCATCCTCTGTCCAGTTCTGTGCCCTTGCTGGAGAGGCATTGTGATCATTTGGAGGAGAAGAGGCACTCTGGCCTTTTGGGTTTTCAGCATTTTTTCATTGTTTCTTCATGAGTTTGTCTAATTTCGATCTTTGAGAGTGCTGACCCTTGGATGGGGTTTTTGTGGGGAATTTTATTGTTGTTGATGGTGGTGTTCTTGCTTTCTATTTGTTTTTCTTTCAATGGTCAGGTCCCTCTTCTGTAGGGCTGCTGCAATTTGCTGGGGGTTCACTTCAGGCCCTATTCATCTGGTTACCTCCTGCACCTGGAGATGTCACTCAAGGAGGCTGGAGAACAGCAAAGATGGGTGGCTGTTTCTTCTTCTGGGATCTCTGACCTCAAGAGGCACCAGCCTGATGCCAGTAGGATCACTCCTGTGTAGGGTGTCTGACAACCCCTGTTGGAGGGTCTCACCCAGGTGGGTGGCATGGGAAACAGGACCCATTTAACAAAGCACTTTGTCCCTTGGTGGAGGGAGTGTGCTTCACTGGAGGGAAATCCACTTGTTTGTGCTGCCTGGATTCCTCAGACACACGAGGAAGAAAGGCTAAGGCTAAGTCTGCTAGCCTGCAGAGACTGCAGCCACCGCTCCCCCTAGGGGCTCAGGCCCAGGGAGATCAGGGTTCTGTCCCTGAGCCTCTGGCTGGAGTTGTTAGAGTTCCTGCAGGGAGGGCCCACCCAGTGAGGAAAGATGGGTCCGGGTCAGGCCTGAAGAGACACTCTGACTGCAGTTTGCCATATCTGGTGTGTTGGGCTGTGGAGGACACCTTTTGGGATCAGGCTGTTCGGTCTCCCTGGCTCCAGCAGGGGAAAAGTGTGGCCTGGAGCTACAGAGATGGAGCCCAGGGAGCTTAGCATAGTAGGCAGCTATGAGCTCCAGTGCTGGTTGCTGCCCCTCCCCTAAGGAGCTCAAATGGCTTAGATAGGCAGCAGCAGCTTTCGTGCTGGTTGCCCCTTTCCCCAGGAACTCGCCAGGCTTAAGCAGATTCTAGCTGAGAGGCTGTTGAGAATCTGCGCAGGTCCGGGATTGGGACCCTAGGTCATGGTAGAGCGTGGGATTGCAAGTGGGATCTTCTGATCCATGGGTTGCACAGTTCCATGGAAAAAACATGGTTTCCCCAGCTGAGTAGCACGCTCACTCACCACCTCCCTTGACTGGGGGATGGGGGCTCACCTGCCTCGTGTGGCTCTCGGGTGGGCTACTGCACCACATTGCACTTCCTTCCTCTCTCTGGATCACACCAGCCGTCTAGTCAGTTCTGATGACAGAAGCTGGATACCTTGATTGCCAGTGCAGGATTCACACGGTATAATCGTTCTTTCCTTCTCTTTTTTGAGATGGAGTTTTGCTCTTGTCACCTAGGCTGGAATGCAATGGTGTGATCTTGGCTTACTGCAACCTCTGACTCCGGGTTCAAGCAATTCTCTTGCCTCAGCTTCCTGAGTAGCTGGGATTACAGGCAGCTGCTACCACACCTGGTTGGTTTTTCGTATTTTTAGTGGAGACTGGGTTTCACCATGTTGGCCAGGCTGGTCTCGAACTCCTGACTTCAAGTGATCTGCCTGCCTCAGCCTCCCAAAGTGATGGGATTACAGGCATGAGCCACCCTGCCCAGCCTAATCATTCTTTTCAGTCAGAGACTCTGATCACTGCTGTTTCTAGTCGGCCATCTTGTGAACTCAGTTCTTTGACCTCCCTAATTCCACCATCTCATCCTGCCTACTCCCAATCTCACTTATTTCCCTTCTCACTGTCTATGATGTGTTCATCGTAATTTCTTGTGACCTTGACCTACTTTACCAGTTCTCAACCATAATAGCCCCCTGAAATCCCCAGCATTACCCGTTAGATAACCCAAACAACTGTGAGTTGATTTTGAAAGAGTCAACTCTGTGGCCACCTCTGGTTAACACTGGGTTCTACCTAGCTGGTCTCAGGCTTCCCCATAAGTGTGTGTGCTTTTGCTTTCTTTTATATTGGAGAAAATGTATTTTTTTTTTATGTTGGGCGCTTTTTTTTATGTTTTAAGTTGGGGCAGGGTTTCCTCAATCTTCATCCCAAGAATCTGGTGAAATTCCTGAAGGTAAAATTCATGAAAGTGTAGAGATCCACCCTAAAGTGAGGCACCCGAAGTTTTATCTCTCAAGCTGATTTACATTAAGTCTCCAGCAATTAGTCAATTTCCCTTAAATACTCCTACCTGTCTCTGGCAGCAGCTTCTGCTCCAGGTAAGCTGCAGTTCTCTATATTCAACTGTCTCTCCAATTTTAAGGATGTATTTAATAGTTGGCTTTGTGATCTTAATTCTCTGATGGATCTAAGAAGAATTACTGGTTTTCAGTTTATTTCTTGTGAGGACAGGAGTTATAATTGCCAAGCTCCTTGCATATCAACCTGGTAACTGTGGGCTTCTTAGTGATATTCAAAGGCCTTTATGATGACATAATGCCTAGAAGATAGCAAATATTTAATAGATATTTGCAGTATCAAAGTCTAAAAAGAAGGATACACTAATTTAGGGGCGATTTCTCTAAAGATACAGGACTTATTTTCAACTGTTATGTGAGAAAGGGAGCTTTACTCTTTGGTGCTGTGCTAAGATTGTGGCCTTACTTGTTTATGTACTTTTTAGAATAATTGTTTTCCCAAAACTTCTGACCCAGAATCAGATTCTAGTTTCCCAACTAGGTACCATCTGTTGTATTATTACTATTATTATTTTATTTATTTATTTATTTTTGAGATGAAGTCTCGCTCTTGTCCCCTGGGCTGGAGTGCGATGGCGCGATCTCAGCTCACTGCCACCTTCTCCCAGGTTCAAGCGATTTTCCTGCCTCGCCCCCGAGTAGCTGGGATTACAGGCATCTGCCACCATGCCTGGCTAAGTTTTGTATTTTCGGTTGAGACTGGGTTTCACCATGTTGGCCAGGCTGGTCTAGAACTCCTGACCTCAGGTGATCCACCTGTCTCAGCTTCCCAAAGTGCTGGGATTACAGGCGTGAGCCACCATGCCTGGCACCATCTGCTGTATTCTTACTGACTCTCCTATAGAATTCTGACAGATTTTCTAAGTCTCAGCTTGAATACATACCTCATTTCCTACATTGTCATCTACCATGAGCCCCCTGAATTTCTGTTCTCTCCATCTTTAACATTTATTCCTAACCTCCTTTAACTAGGTCACAGTTATTAGGCAAGTTAAAAACACCAGGCATTGTGCTGTGTGCTTTATGGAGATGATTTTATTGGCTTCTTATAACAAAAAAATATGAGATGGGTACGAGTTCTGCATTTGGAAGATATGGAATTATGGCTTAAAGAGGTTAAGTAAATTACCTAATTTACATAGCTAGTAGGGGGCAGAGCTGGGAGATATTCAACCTCTCCTCTTGCTTTTCTCATCTCAGTGCATCCATCTATCCTACAAGCCAATGCAGAACACCTCCATGTGACAGGCACAGAACTAGGTGCCTTGGTGGTTACAAAGATCAATTGCATGTTCTTGTGCTCAAGAGTTACAATGCTCTCCTTTGGAAAAGAGTTGCCAACCTAGTAATAACTCTGACAAAGTAGCCCCTGAAGCTGCCATTTTTGCTTCCTGCTTGGACTTCTTGCAAACTTGGAATGGGGCAAACTGATAAGAGTTAAAACTTGTTGGCTGAGTGTGGTGGTTAACACCTATAATCCCAGCACTTTGGAAGGCTGAGGTGGGTGGATCACGTGAGGTCAGGAGTTCGAGACCAGCTTGACCAACGTGGTGAAACCCCATCTCTACTGAAAATACAAAAGTTAGCTGGGTCTGGTGGTGCACACTTGTAATTCCAGCTTCTCAGGAGGCCAAGATATCAGAATCACTTGAACCCAGGAGGTAGAGGTTGCAGTCAGCCAAGATTGTGCCACTGTACTCCAGCCTGGGCAACAGAGTAAAATTCTAAAAAAACATACACACATACACACAAAAGACACACACACACAAACAACAACAACAGAACTGTTTGTTTCAGGAGATTAGTTTTATTATACTGTATTAGCATTCTATACATTAAACATTAGAGTATTACATATTTTAGTTTTTTTTTTTAACCTGATTCTAGTTTTCAGAGCTTCACAAATGTGCAGTTCTGAGTTGCAATTCGATTTGGGAGCCATTTACGGAGATGAAGATAAGTGATAGAATAGGTAGGTAGATGAGATAGTGTGACCTGACCAAAGTGAGGAAATTATAACACCTTAGGGTTGTGAGGGAACCTTAGCAGTCATTTAGAGTCACCACTCCAGGAATTGAGTGGGCCTACCAAGCTCTCATGAGCTGTCAGGCCACCAGAACCTCACTCTGTTCTGAAAGTGTGATAACAACTAGCACCTGGCTTTCAGAGTCGTTACTCTCTACCACCAGATCAGTAGCTAACACCCCAGGATAATTTACCTTTTATCACCTTATAACTCATCTTTCTAATGTTTCAAAAGACTACGGACAAATATAACACCTGTCAACCAGTTAAAAAAGAACATTTCTTCTTCTAAAAACATAACTTTATGGAAGCTCTTGATACAACATTTGTTTTACAAGCCCAAATATTTTTTATCTTTCTTTTACCATCCAAACAGAACTTGTTTCTTGTATTCTTACCTGTAAGTTTCTCTCTGCTTCTCCCAATGTCCTTCCCGTTTCTTTACCCTCTGTTTTCTTTTCTTCAAAACTTGGAGCAGACAGACCTTTTCTGACAAAATCAAGCTGTTTGGAATTGGACTTGTTACCTCTCTAAAATTCCTTTTTTTTTTTTTTTCTGAAAAGTGGGGATAATGGCAGCCTCATAGAGGTTTTCAAGGTTAAATGAGTCATAAAGATAGGACCTATAGCTCAGTATCCAGCACATAATAAAGTGTGTAATTGCTAGCTATGTAGCCGTTGCTGCCAGTGTTACTGTTTTTATTTTTATTTATTCATAGGTCCTTTTCTGTTTCCTTTCTTTTTTCCTATGTCAGAAAGTCATTTCTAGATTTTCCTGGGGTTTCTATTAATTTAAGACCATCTTCTATGTAAATCCAGAGGTTTGCTCATGTGTCAAAATGTTTTCAACCCATAATTGGAAGTATCTATGATGAAGATGTAGGTACCATGATGTTTACTCTGGCTGGCGGGACCTGGGACTTCCTTTTCAACTTCTAGTGGTGATGTACACACAGCAGTTTCCAGTAAAAATTGTTACTGAGGACTGAATAGAGAGGCATTTTATTGCCCTGTTTGGTCAGTCTCCATGTAAATTTGACCCCAACTGTAACAAAGTTGTTAGTTGACAAAGACAACCTTGGAGGGGTACTGGGAGGGCAGAGTCCGTTTTACCCCCACCTCCTCATGTTTGCATCCTCCATCCTGGTAGTGTCCTGGGGCCCAGTGACCACCTGAGGCTGCACCCAGAAAGGGAACAAGGAGGACTTGGAAACATTCCTGCCAGGCGAGGCTCTCAGATGGCCCCTGAGGGTGCCTTTTGAAATATGTATAACCCTAATCACTTAGAAATACAGCTCATTAAATGAGATATTTTTTAAAATGGGAAATAATTTATAAAGATAAAAATAACTCAGCCTTGCCACAAAAGTACAAAAATAAATTCTGTACCTTCTCTGCCTGATTCTGGGAGTGAAGGAAGGGAGGGTGAGAGTCAGAATGTATTCTGACTGAAGCTAAGTAAGAACAGAAACTTGACCAACTTGCACTGGTCCCTGGAGATACAGGGATCATAGGATGGTGGAGGGGAATTGAATTCTTTAAAAATGTATATATATAATTCCTTAGTCCTGAGCTCCAGTCATTCCCAGCATGGGGTGCTTTGTTCCTAGACAATGGCACACCACAGGGGTGCAAAATGCATCCAGCCACCTGCCCTAGTTCCTCTTCCTCCCAAACACCTTTTAATCACAGGGCTCAGAGCAGAAAATAATAGAGAACTCTCAGAAGGCCCCTTCCTTCAGCATTTAAAAAATACTTTCTCATGACCTTAGCTTCTAGTGAGCTCCTCTTCACTCACCTGCCCCAGCCTTGCTGCTTCTTAAGAAAAGCAGCCATATTCCTGCTTCAGGGCCTTTGCAGTGGCTGTTCTTTTTTCCCTCCAGAGGCCTCTTCCCCGAGAAAAGCTCATTCCCTCACCTCCTTCAAGCCTCTGCCAAAACATCACCCTCTCAGAGGGCTCATTCACCAATGTCCTTTCCCCCACCAGCACATTTCACCCTCCATACCCTGCTCTACTTCTGTGACACATGCCACCTTTAAACCTATATCAGTTATTTATTTCTTTTATGCTTCATCTTCTCCAATGGGGGCAAGAATTTTCATCTCTTTTGTTTATGGATACATCCCCAGATCCCAGAACAGTATCCATCACATGGTCTGATGAAAAAACAGATGATCAAATTTCTTTTTTTTTTTCGAGACAGAGTCTCACTCACTCTGTTGTCCAGGCTGGAGTACAGTGGCGTGATCTTCATGCACTGCAACCTCCGCTTCCCAAGTTCAAGCAATTATCCTGCCTCAACCTCCTGAGTAGCTGGGATTACAGGTGTGCACCACCATGCCCAGCTAATTTTTGTATTTTTAGTAGAAACGAAGTTTCACTGTGTTGGCCAGTCTGGTCTCAAACTCTGACCTCTAGTGATCTGGCTGCCTCAGGCTTCCAGAGTACTGGGATTACAGGTGTGAGCCACCACACCCAGCCAAAATTTTCAATCACATCTGATAGCAGCATAGGACAGATTTCCCCCAAAAAGGATTTGATGATGACAGATTCTCCCTTCCAGCCATGACTTAGGTGGTCATGACTTAGTTATGATGAGGATGAGAACAGGGTGGCCTCGTGTACGTATGATTGCTGAGAGGTAATCAGGCAAACTGTAGCACCTATGACAACCCAGAAGATTTGCTTTCCTCAGATTGTACCTAATACAGCAGCCACATTTGTACTTCAAGAAATTGGAAATGGAATCATAGTAAAAGAACTATGAAGAGGTCTTAGTGTGGAGCGAACTTTTCCCCTTTGCTTTTTTCTGTCTTCTGCCTGGAACACAGCCAGGTGCAGAGCTCAGAACACAGGAAGTAGGGTCATTTTTTTTACATTGACTGTGTAAAAACCCCATTATTTCTCAATCCCTGTGTTCTGGGCTTGTAATATACCAGGTGAGTCATTGTGAGTAATTAGAATAATGCATGGTTTTAAGCACTTGGTACATATCTGTAAATACATCTTTAGTGAGGCATCCTGTGCATGTTCTGACTGCCTGCCTGCTTCCCCTAATCAGCCAAAGACCTGAGAAGCCTCCCAACACCATGCGGGAAAGCTTCAGAGGATGCAAGGCCCAAGCCTTGGCAGCTTCCACGTGGTGGTGGTCCTGCAGGTGCACAGAAGATGAGAAATGAGGTTTGTGAACCTCCACCTAAATTTTAGAGGATGTATGGAAATACCTGGATGTCCAGGCAGAGGTGTGCCGCAGGGATGGAGCCCTCATGGAGAATCTCTGCTAGGGCAGTGCAGAAGGGAATGTGGAGTTGGAGCTCCCACACAGAGTCCTCACTGGGGCACTGCCTAGTACAACTGTGAGAAGAGGGCTTTGCCCTCTAGATCCCAAAATGGTAGATTCACCAACAGCTTACACAGTGTGCCTAGAAAAGCTTCCGACACTCAACACTGCCCATGAAAGCAACCAGGAGGGGAACTAGGCCCTGCAAAAGGCACAGGGGCAGAGCTGCCCAAGGCTATGGGAGCCCAACTCTTGTATCAGTGTGACCTAGATGTGAGACATGAAGTCAAAGGAGATAATTTTGGAACTAAAGTTCCAAAGGTTTTAGTAACTGACCTATTGGATTTTGGACTTGCATGGAGCCTGTAGCCCTTTTGTTTTGGCCAATTTCTCCCATTCGAAATGGGTGTATTTACTCAATGCCTGTACCCCTATTGTATCTAGGAAATAACTAATTTACTTTTGATTTTACAGGCTCATAGGCAGAAGGGACTTGCCTTGTCTCAGATTAGACTTTGGAATTGGACTTTTGAATTAATGCTGTAATGAGCTAAGACTTTGGGGGACTGTTGGAAGAGCATGGTTGTGTTTTGAATTGGGAAGACATGAGATTTTGGAAGGGCCAAGGGCAGAATGATATGGTTTGGCTGTGTCCCCATGCAAATCTCATCTTGAATTGTAGTTCCTGTAATCCCCATGTGTCATGGGAGGGAGGGGTGAGATAATTGAATCATGAGGGTGGTTTCCACAATCCTGTTCTCATGATAGTGAGTTCTCATGAAATCTGATGGTTTTATAAAGGGTTTCTCTCTTGGCTGGGCACTCATTTCCTCTCCTGCCATCCTGTGAAGAGGTGCCTTTTGCCATGATTGTAAGTTTCCTGAAGCCTCTCCAGCCACATGGAACTGAGTCAATTAAACCTTTCTTTTATAAATTACTCAGTCTCGGGTATGTCTTTATTACCAGTATAAGAATGGACTAATATAATTAGTTATGCATATTCTTGGCTTTTATATAAATGGAATTCATACAAGATGCATTCACTTTTTTCCTGGCTCTTTTCACACGTTTTTGAGATTCACCCATGTTGCATGTAACAGTAACTAGTTTTCTTTACTCTTGTGTACTGTTTTATTATATGACTATACTATATCAAATCTGTTATTGATGAACATTTGGATCATTTCCAGGTTTTGCTATTATGCATAAAGCCACTTTGAAAATTCTTGTAGAAGTATTTTGGTGGAAATGCTTTTATTTCCTTTGAGTATATAACCAGGATGGTTGGAAGGTGCTAGATCTAGGATTTATGTATGTTTACCAACATATATATCAACTACCAAGTGGTTTTCCAACCAGACTATACCAATTTTTACTCCCACCAGCAACAACAATTTGAGTTCCAGTTGCTTTGTATTTTCATGAACACTTGGTATTGCTAGTCTTTAATTTTAGTCATTAAAATATTTTATCATGGCTTTAATATGAATTTTTCTGACTAATAATGATAAGCAACTGTTTATATGGGTATTGGCCAGTTGGATAGCCTCTATTTGAAGTTCAGGTCTTTTGCCTTTTGAATTTTGTTGTTTGTATTACTTATTGGTTTATAGGAGTTTTTGTACATTATAGGTGATAGTCCATTGTGAAGTATATGTTTTGCCCATATCTTTTCACTCTCTGTCTTGACTTTTCACTCTGTTGATAGGTCTTAATATTAATTTGGTTAACAGTGTCTCACTGTATCGCACAGGATGGAGTGCAGTGGCACAATCATAACTCACTGTAACTTCAAACTTCTGCCTCAGACCCCTGAGTGGCTGGAACTACAGACATGCACCACCATGCCTGGCAAGTTTTTTTTTTGTTGTTGTTGTTTTATTGTAGAGACAAGGTCTCACTATGTTGTCCAGGTTGGTCTAAAATTCCTCTCCTAAAATGATCCTCCCAACTTAGGCTCCCAAAGTGCTGGTATTACAGGTGTGAGCCACCATGCCTGGCCCATAGTTCTTAATGTTAAAGAAGCCAAAATTAATATATCCTTCCTTTTATAATTACTGATCTTTATGTCCTGTCTAAAAATATTTCCTATGGCAAGGCTTCTGAAGATGTTCTCCTATTCTTACTTCTAGAAATTTTATTGTTTTATGTTTTATATTTGGTCTATAGTCTATCTTAATTTTTATGGTACAAGATGGGAGGTCAGTTTTGTTTTTCCTATATCAACATCCAATAAACACAATTACATTTATTTAGAAGGACATCCTTCCCCAGTGCCTTGTAATGGCATCTTTGTAATAAATTGCATGACGGTATTTATGTAGCCATATTCCTATGTTTCATTGTTCTATTTCTTTCACTGATACCACATAATATTTATAGTACTGTGCCTTTAAACTTGATTCTTGAACTTTGCTCTTCAACATTTTTTTCCACAATTCTAGGTCTTTTGTATTTCCATGTAAATAATAAAATCAACTTACCAATTTTTATAAATACCTTCTGATAATTTGATTGGATTGATAACCTGGGGGCAAATTTAACATCTTAACAATTTTGACTATTCCAGTCCACGAATATGGTATTTTCCTCTATTTATTTGGTATTCTTTACTTTAATCTCAGCAATGGCTTGTAGTTTTCAGTGAAATTATTTTAAATGCTATGCTTATTTAACCTCCTGAACAACCTTGATAGGTACAATTATCCCTGTTTCCAAAAGGAAATAAGACTCACAGAAGGTAAGTGATTTGCTCAGGGTCATGTAGCAAAAAAGTGAATGAGTTACTATGCAAATGAAATATAATCATACTGGGACATGAGCTTATAGATTAAAAATGCTATTAAGCAAAAGAAACAATCAACAGAGTGAAAAGATAACCTATAGAATGAGAGAAAATACGTGAAAACTATTCATCCAACAGGATTAATGTCCAGAACACACAAAAAACTGAGGCATTGCAAAAGAAAACAAAATCCAACTAAAATAACAGGAAAGGAGGTGGCTGGCAAGATGGCTAAATAGGAACAGCTCCATTCTGCAGCTCCCAGTGAGATCACTGCAGAAAGCAGGTGATTTCTGCATTTCCAACTAATGTACCTGGTTCATCTCATTGGGACTGATTAAACAGTAGGTGCAGCCCACAGAGGGCGAGCCGAAGCAGGGTGAGGCATTGCCTCACCCAGGAACTGCAATGGCTCAGGGAACTCCCTCCCCTAGCCAAGGGAAGCTGTGAGGGACTGTGCCATGAGGAATGGTGCATTCTGACTCAGATACTACGCTTTTCCCATGGGCTTCGCAACCCACAGACCAGGAGATTCCCTTAGGTGCCTACACCACCAGGGCCCTGGGTTTCAAGCACAAAACTGGGCAGCCATTTGGGCAGACACGGAGCCAGCTGCAGGAGTTTTTTTTCATACCCCAGTGGCACCTGGAATACCAGTGAGACAAAACCTTTCACTCCCCTGGAAAAGGGGGCTGAAGCCAGGGAGCCAAGTAGTGTAGCTCAGCAGATCCCACTCCCTCAGAGTCCAGCAAGCTAAGATCCACTGGCTTGAAATTCTCACTGGCAGTACAGCAGTCTGAAGTCGACATGGGATACTTGAGCTTGATGGAGGGAGGGGCGTTCAATGTTGCTGAGGCTTAAGTAGGCGGTTTTCCCCTCACAGTGTAAATAAAGCCGCTTGGAAGTTCCAACTGGGTGGAGCCCACTGAAGCTTGGCAAAGCCACTGTAACCAGACTGCCTCTCTAGATTTCTCCTCTCCAGGCAGGGAATCTCTGAAAGAAATGCAGCAGCCCCAGTCAGGGGCTTATAGATAGAACTCCCATCTCCTTGGGACAAAGCACCTGGGGGAAGGGGTGGCTGTGGTTCAGCTTCAGTAGACTTAAGTGTTCCTGCCTGCCAGCTCTGAAGAGAGCAGAAGATCTCCCAGCACAGTGCTCGAGCTCTGCTAAGGGACAGACTGCCTCCTCAGCTGGGTCCCTGAACCCTGTGCCTCCTGACTGGGAGACACCTCCCAGCAGGTGTTGACAGACATCTCATAGAGGAGAGTTCCGGCTGGCAGGTGCCCCTCTGGGATGAAGCTTCCAGAGGAAGGAACAGGCAGCAATCTTTGGTGTTCTGCAGTCTTTGCTGGTGATACCCAGACAAACAGGGTCTGGAGTGAACCTCCAGCAAATTCCAGCAGACCTGCAGCAAAGGGACCTGTTAGAAGGAAAACTAACAAACAGAAAGGAATAGCATCACATCAAAAAAAAAAAAAAAAAAAAAGGTTGTCCACACACAGACCCCATCCAAAGATCACCAGTGTCAAAGACCAAATGCAGATAAATCCACAAAGATGAGGAAAAACAGCACAAAAAGGCTGAAAATTCCAAAAACCAGAACACATCTTCTCCTCCAAAGGATTGCAACTCCTCGCTATCTAGGGAACAAAACTGGACAGAGAGTGTTTGATGAATTGACAGAAGTAGGCTTCAGGAGGTGGGTGGTAATAAACTCCTCCAAGCTAAAGGAGCATGTTCTAACCCAATGCAAGGAAGCTAAGAACTTTGAAAAAAGGTTAGAGGAATTGCTAACTAGAATAAGCAGTTTAGAGAACATAAATGAACTGATGGAGCTGAAAAACACGGCACAAGAACTTCACAAAGCATACACAACTATCAGTAGCCAAATCAATCAAGTGGAAGAAAGGATATGAGAGATTTAGAGATCAACTTAATGAAATAAAGCATTAAGGCAAGATTAGAGAAAAAAGAATGAAAGGAACACTGCAAAGATACTTATTGAGAAGAGCAACTGCAAGACACATAATAATCAGATTCACCAAGGTTGAAATGAAAGAAAAAATGTCAAGGGCAGCCAGAGAGAAAGGTCGGGTTACCCACAAAGGGAAGCCCCTCAGACTAACAGCAGATCTCTCTGCAGAAACCCTACAAACCAGAAGAGAATGGGGTCCAATATTCAATATTCTTAAAAGAATTTTCAACCCAGAATTTCATATCCAGCAATACCAAGCTTTATAAGTGAAGGAGAAGTAAAACACTTTACAGACAAGCAAATGCTGAGAGATTTTCTCACCACTAGGCCTGCCTTATAAGAGCTCCTGAAGGAAGCACTAAATGTGGAAAGGAAAAACCGGTACCAGCCACTGCAAAAACAAACCAAATTGCAAATACCATCAACACTAAGAAGAAACTGCATCAAATAATTGGTAAAATAACCAGCTAACATCATAAGGACAGGATGAAATTCACACATAACAATATTAACCTTAAATGTAAATGGGCTAAATGCCCCAATTAAAAGACACAGACAGGCAAATTGAATAAAGAGTCAAGACCCATTGGTGTGCTGTATTCAGGAGACCCATCTCACATGTGCAAAGACACACATAGGCTCAAAATAAAGGGATGGAGAAATAGTCACCAAGCAAATGGAAAGAAAAAAAAAAGGAAAAAAGCAGGGGTTTCAATCCTAGTCTCTGATAAAACAGACTTTAAACCAACAAACAAAAAAAGGCAAAGAAGGGCATTACATAATGGTAAAGGGATCAATGCAACAAGAAGAGCTAACTATCCTGAGTATATATGCACCCACTACAGGAGCATTCAGATTCTTAAAGCAAGTTCTTAAAGACATACAAAGAAACTTGGACTCCCACACAATAATAGTGAAAGACTTTAGCACCCCACTGTCAATATTAGATCAATGAGACAAAATTAACAAGGATATTCAGGACTTGAACTCAGCTCTAGACCAAGCAGACCTAATAGACACTTAGAGAACTCTCCACTCCGAATCAACAGAATATACGTTCTTCTCAGCACCACATTGCACTTACTCTAAAAGTGACCACATAATTAGAAGTAAAACACTCTTCAGCAAATACAAAAGAATGGAAATCATAACAGTCTCTCAATGACAGTGCAATCAAATTAGAACCCAAGATTAAGAAACTCACTCAAAACTACACAACTGTGTGGAAACTGAACAACCTGCTCCTGAGTGCCTACTGGGGAAATAACGGAATGAAGGCAGAAATAAATAAGTTCTTTGAAACCAGTGAGATAAAAGAGACAACGAACCAGAATCTCCGAGACACAGCTAACCAGTGTTTAGAGAAAATTAATAGCACTAAATGCCCAAAGGAAAAAGTGGAAAAGATCCAAAATTGATACACTAACATCACGATTAAAAGAACTAGAGAAGCAACAGCAAAAAATGTCAAAAGCTAGCAGAAGACCAGACATAACTAAGAGCAGAACTGAAGGAGACAGAGACACGAAAAACCCTTAAAAAAATAAATGAATATACAGGAGCTGGTTTTTTTGAAAAGATTAACAAAATAGATACACTCACTGCTAGCCAAACTAATAAGAGAAGAATCAAATAGACACAATAAAAAATGATAAAGGGTAATCACCACTGACCCCATAGAAATACAAACTACTATCAGAATACTATAAACACCTCTACAAAAATAAATAGAAAATCTAGAAGAAATTGATAAATTCCTGGACACATATACTCTCCTAAGACTAAATCAGGAAGAGGTCAAATCCCTGAATAGACCAATAACAAGTTCTGAAATTGAGGCAGTAATTGATAGCCTACCAACCAAANACCACTGACCCCATAGAAATACAAACTACTATCAGAATACTATAAACACCTCTACAAAAATAAATAGAAAATCTAGAAGAAATTGATAAATTCCTGGACACATATACTCTCCTAAGACTAAATCAGGAAGAGGTCAAATCCCTGAATAGACCAATAACAAGTTCTGAAATTGAGGCAGTAATTGATAGCCTACCAACCAAAAAAAAAAAAAAAAAAAAAAAAAAAAAAAAAACCCAGGACCAGATTCATTGCCAAATTCTACCAGAGGTATCAAGAGGAACTGGTACCATTCCTCCTGAAACTATTCCAAATAGATAAAGAAGGACTCCTCCCTAACTCATTTTATGAGGCCAGCATCATCCTGGTACCAAAAACTGGCAGAGACACAACAAAAAGGAGAAAATTTCAGGCCAATATTCCTGATGAACGTCGATGTGAAAGCCCTCAAATAATGGCAAATTGAATCCAGCAGCACATCAAAAAGCTTATACACCATGATCAAGTCGGCTGCATCCCTGTGATGCAAGGCTGGTTCAACATACACAAATCAATAAATATAATCCATCACATAAACAGAACCAATGACAAAAACCACATGATTACTTTAATAGGTGCAAAAAGGTCTTCGATAAAATTCAACACCCTTTCTTGCTAAAAACTCCCAATAAACTAGGTATTGATGGAACATATCTCAAAATAATAAGCTGTTTATGACAAATCCACAGCTGATATCATTTTGATTGGACAAAAGCTGGAAGTATTCCCTTTGAAAACAGGCACAAGACAAGAATGCCCTCTCTCACCACCCCTAGTCAATATAGTATTGAAAGTTCTGTTCAGGGCAAACAGGAAAGAGAAGGAAATAAAAGGTAGTCACATAGGAAGAGAGAAAGCCAAATTGTCTCTGTTTGCAGATGACATGATTCTATATTTAGAAAACCCCATCATCGCAGCCCAAAATCTCATTAAGCTGATAAGCAGCTTTCAGCAAAGTCTCAGGATACAAAATCAATGTGCAAAAATCACAGGCATTCCTATAATAGCACACCAATAATAGACAAACAGCCAAATCATGAGTGAACTCCCATTCACAATTGCTACAAAGAGAATAAAATATCTAGGAATACAACTTAGAGGGGATGTGAAAGATCTCCTCATGGAGAACTATAAACCACTGCTCAAGGAAATAAGAGAGGACACAAACAAATGGAAAAACATTCCATGTTCATGGATAGGAAGAATCAATGTCATGAAAATGACCATACTTCCCAAATTAATTTATAGATTCAATACCATCAAGGTACCAAGGTATAGATTCAATACTATCAAAATACCTGATGGTACTATCAATACCATCAAGGTGCGATTGACTTTCTTCACAGAATTAGAAAAAACTACTTTAAATTACATAAGGAACCAAAAAAAAAGCCCAAATAGCCAAGACAATCCTAAGCAAAAAGAACAAAGCTGGAGGCATCACATTACCTGACTTCAAACTATACTACAAGGCTACAGTAACCAAAACAGCATGGCACTGGTACCAAAACAGATATATACACCAATGGAACAGAACAGAGGCCCCAGAAATAACACCACACTTTTACAACCATCTGATCCTTGACAAACCTGACAAAAACAAGCAATGGGGAAATGATTCCCTATTTAACATGGTGTTGGGAAAAGTGGTTAGCCATATGCAGAAAACTAAAACTGGACCCCTTCCTTACACCTTATACAAAAATTAACTCAAGATGGATTAAAGACTGAAATGTAAAACTTAAAACCATAAAAACCCTTGAATAAAACCTAGCCAATACCATTCAGGACATAGACATGGGCAAAGACTTCATGACTAAAACACCAAAGGTAATGGCAACAAAAGCCAAAGTTGACAAATGGGATCTAATTAAACTAAAGAACTCTGCACAGCAAAAGAAACTATCACCAGAGTGAACAAGCAACCTACGGAATGGGAGAAAATTTTTGCAATCTATCCATCTGACAAAGGGCTAATATCCAGAATCTACAAGGAACTTCAACAAATTTACAAAAAAAAAAAAAAAAAAAATCAGAAAGTGGGCACATGATATGAACAGACACTTCTCCAAAGAAGATATTTATGCAGCCAACAAACACATGAAAAAAACTCATCATCACTGGTCATTAGAGAAATGCAAATCAAAACCAGAATGAGATACGATCTCACCCCAGTTAGAATGGCCATCACTAAAATGTTAGGAAACAACAGATGCTACAGAGAAGGTGAAGAAATAAGAGTGTTTTTACACTGTTGGTGGAAGTGTAAATTAGTACAACCATTGTGGAAGACAGTGTTGCAATTCCTCAAGAATCTAAAGCCAGAAATACCATTTGACCCAGTAATCCCATTACTGGGTGTACACCGAAAGGATGATAAATCATTCTACTATAAAGACACATGCACACGTATGTTTATTGCAGCACTCTTCACAATAGCAAAGACTTGGAACTAATCCAAATGCCCATCAATGATAGACTGGATAAAGAAAATGTGGCACATATACACCGTGGAATACTATGCAGCCATAAAAAAGGATGAGTTCATATCTTTTACAGGGACATGGATGAAGCTGGAAACCATCGTTCTCAGCAAGCTAACACAGGAACAGAAAACCAAACACTGCATGTCCTCACTCATAAGTGTCAGTTGAACAATGAGAACACATGGACACAGGGAGGGAACATCACACACTGGGGCCTGTTGGTGGGGTGAGGGGCTAGGGGAGGGATAGCATTAGGAGAAATACCTAATGTAGATGATGGGTTGATGGGTGCAGCAAACCATCATAGCACGTGTATACCTGTGTACCAAACCTGCGTGTTCTGCATGTGTATCTCATAACTTATATTTTTAAAAAACTAGGAAAATGATGTTAACAGACATTTCGCTTTAAAAAAAAAAAGATGTATGAATGGTCAAGAACATATGAAAAAACACTCAACATCAGTAATCATCAGGGGAATGCAAATCTGAACCATGATAAGGTATCATTTTAGGATAGCTATTATCAACAATACAGACAATAACATATACTGGAGAGGATATGGAGAAAGGAGGACCCTTCTACACTGTTGGTGGGAATGTAAACTAGTACAGCTACTATGGAGAACAGTGTTGATGTTTCTCATAGAACTACAAATAGAGCTACCATATGATTTGGCAATCCCATTACTGGGCATTTATCCAAAGGAAAGGAAATAATTATATTGAAGAGACTCTATGTTTATTCCAGAACTATTCACAATAGCCAAGATAAAGAATCAACCTAGATGTCCGACAACAGATGAATGGATTAAGAAAATATGACATGTGTACACTGTGGAATACTATTCAGCCATAAAAAATAATGAAATCCTGTAGTATATGTCAAAATGGATGGAACTAGTGGTCCCTATGATAAATGAAATAAGCCAGGAATAGAAAGTTAAACACCATATGCTCTCACTCGTGTGGAAGTTTTTAAAAGGTTTATCTCTTAGAAGGAAATAGTAGAGTGCGGGATACTAGAGACTGGAAAGGCAGGATACAAAATTATAAGCAGATAGGAATATACTCAATTGTTCTATATCACTGTAGGGTGACTATAGTTAACAATAATACAGAGTTTCAAATAGCTCAGAGGCACATACTGAATGTTCCCAACACAAAGAAAGGATAAATGTTTGATGTGATGGATATTATTAATCACTCTGATCTGATCACTATACATTGTGTACCAAAATACCAGTATGTACCCCATGAATATGTAGAATTACTATTTGTAAATTAAAATTTTTTTTAAATGTGCTGCTCAAATGTCGGCTATGATTATGGCTACATTTTGCTGGGCAGATGGATCCCAATGCTGCTATGTAAATATTCAGAGCCTGGGACCTCTTGTGAATTTTAACATCCTTAGCTTGGCTCATTAGTCTTCTAGATTTTATTTTGAATTCTCCCTTCTGAATGAAATTTGGTATGCTGAGAAAAACTTTCTGGTCCCCTCTGAAAAACTCCACTGATGCAAGGACCATGTCTTTCTCATTTCTTTAGTGCCCCACTGCCTGGCATGATGTCTGATACAGAGTATGTGCTCTGAGCATTTGCTGACATGATGGTCCAGTCATAATGGTGAATTTTGTTAGCAGTCATCATGCCTTCTCAAAATAATTTCTTTGTAAGTATGACTCAGTAGAAATTTAGTGACAAGTAGCTTAAATCCAATGGACAAACTGTATTGTCTATTCCAAATATTAGAGGGGAATAAGAGCAGAATATGAAGTCAGATGAATAAGACTTCTCTCCTTAAAGATGATTCCTCTCTAACATATTTTTGAGTTAACACACTATGCCGTTTCTGTTTTTCAGTACTATTTAATGAGTAGGTGTGCAATCTAGTGCATACTAGTTTATAGATCAGTAGAGAAATTATTTCAGATATTTGAATTAAAGACTGTTTTCTATGTTAAAATGTTCAAAGCACGCAATTATGGAAGACAATTTGCTTCAGAAAATGAAGTATAAACTCAGTGCTAGTGGCTTGTGAGAGCTTATTTGTGTATCTTTTTCAGAGATGAGTGAAGTTGGGACTTGAAATTAAAAATAAAATTATCCACCTAATCTCCATTACTACAAAACTGAAGGTGCAAAGTGTAAGATATGAGAACTTTTACTATCATATCAGATATATATATATATAACATATATATATTTATATAATGATACATGTGTAAAATATTTAACAGTTGTCACAGTGATTTTTCACTGCCTCTTGCCTACAGGTCGACACTATAAAAGCTAAGAAAGGAAATCTTTAAAATTAAAGGAGCAAGTCATCTGCAAAGCTGTGGTGCTGTGTGTGTTGGGTGTGTGTGTGTGTGTGTGTGTGTGTGTGTGTCTGACCCTGCATATTACTAGTAAATACCCCAACATGAGCTGTAATTACCTTGTAATTCTCACTGGAAATCTTGAGCATTGATGTTTGCTAAAATAGACCAAACAGTATCTAATGATGGGGATATCAGAGAATCAAGCAAAGGTAGCAAAAAACTTCATATAATTAAGACAGCAACCTATGTAAGGAAAAATACGTAAACATATAAAAGTTTCTCTAATTTAGTAACTTCATGAAAGAGTTCTAAGTATTATTTATCAGCTTTTAATGTATCTATTTGTTATATAAGCTATGTTTCTGAAGCTGCATCAATCCCACTGGATTCTTCTCTGTGGATTTAATAAAAGATTGACCTAAAGAAGCACAGAGAAGAATAATTACAGTAAAAAATAATAGCATTAATAATCCACCTTGAACTTATACAGGGACTTTATTATGTCAAATGCAGAGCATTCCTCATATTTTCCCATTAATGCTCACAGGAAATTTAGGCAACTTAGGAGCTGAAACAGTGTTTTCACAGATGGAATTAAGTTTAAATAAATCAACTGACAACATTGCACGTAGTGCCTATGGATGAAATAGGACAAATCCCAATTTTTTTCATCAAGCATCTTTCAAATAGGTAATACTTTTCTCTACTAGTATACTCCTATACTTTTCCTCACTAACACATTTCTCTTTTTCTAACCCCATTCCCTGTAAGAAATTAGGTACATATATCCTTTCATTATGTTTGTTGAACAAGCAATGTAAACTAAAGTGTGCTGCTGGCATTAAGGTAGTTTCAAATATTACATATATTTAAACAAATAAAAATGCAAACTTGGGATCCATTTTATTACTGAAATTTCAAGAATGTAATACAAACACTCAATTTTACCTGCTCCAAGTATTCTGATGGTGACACTAAGTTATTTCTAAATTCTGAGACTATAAACACATTCTTTTCCTGTCTATATTTTTAAATGGCTGCTCCAAGTGCAAGTTAGCAGTAGACAAATTATGAATCAATATAAAGAAAATGTCTAACAGTACATGAGAGACTCAAACGATGAGCATACACCTGTTGCAGGATTTAGAGGACTTCAGGAAGCCATTTAACACCCTTAAAAGTTAACATTAAGTCTATGAATTAATAGCAAAAAGTCAAAAAGGGAGACTAAGGTGAAATGAAAATCATAAAATGAGATGAAAAAGAGTAAGAAATTTGTAAGAAAATTATAATACAAATATTATACATTAAAATTTACTGTCAGATACGAAGAACAGAATTGAAATTGTAGAGAATTGAATCAGATGAAACAGGGAAGATTTTGGAATTCAGATTAAAAGGACAAAGAGAAAATGCTGACCAAGAATTTTTTCAATATAGATGGTGGAAAATAGAGAGCACAGTATGTGGATAATAGGTATTTTTGGATGAAAGACCAGAGTAAATGGAACTGATGTAATTGTTCAAGAAATAGAGAAAAGTATTTCCATTATCTGGTTGGGGGATAGGAGAGCACATGTTTGCATGCAAGCTTTAGACAAATGAATCACTTTAAGAGATCATATCTAGATATAACCTGACCAATTTCTTTTAAGAAAATCTTACATATATCCAAAGATAGACTAAGAATTAAGAGGAAAAATCAGGCTGAGGTTTTATTTTTAAAAATCTAGAAAACTCAATTGTGAAAGCATTGTAGAGCTTCCAAGTCAATGAGAATTTATGAGGCTACAATCTGGGAAGAAAAGCTTCAGGGGATAAGCCCAACGTTTTGTATCATTTTACCTCTCAAGACATCTGTCAATTTCAAAAGCAGCTGAGGTAAGATTTATACCCTGTGGGTAATCATGAATTAGGAATGACTCCCAGAGAGACATAAAACTACCTTTGAATCATCTAAATATCTGATGGTAGTAAGTGATCTGGGATTGTTAGTACTCCTAGAGTAGTGGCCTCTGGGAAGAAAATATAAGGTGTTTTTGAAGAAAGATAAAAATATCATCCAAAGCCTCAACTATTTATAAAATTTTTCATTAATGGTTTTCAGCACTTAGTCAAATACATCCAGGTATATGAAAACAGAACACTTAAGTGAAAACCAAGAGAAAATAAAAGCAGACAATAAAAACAGATCCATGAAAGATACATATAAGGAAGTTATAAGGGAAGTTATAACAGAGTTTAAAATACCTTTGATTACTGTGTTGAGGGAGTTGAAAATGGGAATTTCTGAGAGAACTAGAAACTATTTTTTTAAGTAAATGGAAATTCTAGAATTGAAAAACACAGCTGTAATTAAAACTCTGAATGGGTTTAGATAATAACTGAAAAAACAGATAAGACAGGTAAGAAAAACGAGTCAAGGAAAAGTAATGAAACCATGGAAAACTTAAGAGTTACACAGGTTATGATAAGTTTTAACATACAATTTTAATCTCAGAGGAAAATGAGGATGAGGATAGAGGTGGCGTTTGAAGCAATTATGGCTGGTAATTTTATGAAACTGAATACCTCAACCTACATATTGAGGAAGTACTATGAACTTCAAACAAGATAAATATGGAAATACACAAGGAACTTCAAAATATGCCAAAAGTTGATGATAAAGAAAAATGCTTAAAAGGAACTTGTGTGGGGGAAAATCAGGCTGAATCATAGCAAAGGAAATGAATAAAGGGAAGGACTGATAGACTTAATTATATTAAGATTGAAAACTTGCATGTGATGAAAGCATCATGAACAATATCAGAATACAAACAGGACATTGAGAATATATATTTTATAACATGACAGATAAACTATTAGTATTTTCTTATAAAGAAGTATTTCAAATCAGTAGAAAGTAGGCAGAGAACTTATAAAAATATTCAAACTTAGTAGATATCGAGAAGTGCAAATTAAAGCATTTCATTTTTATCTGTATTAGTCTGTTCTCATGCTGCTATAAAGAACTGCTTGATACTGGGTAATTTATAAATTAAAGATGTTTAAGTGACTCAGTTCCACATAGCTTGATGGGCGTGGGGGGCTCAGGAAACCTACAATCATGGTGGAAGGGGAAGCAAACACATTCTTTTTCACATGATGGCAGGAAGAAGAAGTGCCATGTAAAGCGGGGGAAAGTCCCTTATAAAACCATCAGATCTTGTGAGAACTCACTAACACGAGAATAGCAGCATGCAGATAACTGCCTCTATGATTCAGTTACCTCCCATAGGATCCCTTCCATGAAACATGGTAATTATGGGAACTACAAGATGAGATTTAGGTAGGGACACAGCCAAACCATATCATTTGCCCTGGTCCCTCCCAAATCTCATGTTCTCACAATTCAAAACACAATTATGCCTTTCTAACAGTCCCCCAAAATCGTAATTCCAGCATTAACCCAAAGTCCAAGTCCAAAGTCTCATCTGAGACAAGGCATGTCCCTTTTGCCTATAAACCTGTAAAATCAAAAGCAAGTCAGTTACTTCCTAGACAAAATGGAGGTATGGGCATTGGATAAATATACCTGTTCTAAATGGGAGAAATTGGCCAAAACAAAGGGGTATAGGCCCTATGCAAGTCCAAAATCCAATAGTGCAGTCATTAAACCTTAAAGTTCCAAAATGATCTCCTTTGACTCCATGTCTTACATCCAGGTCATGCTGATGCAATAGGTGGACTCCCACAGCCTGGGGAAGCTCTGCCCCTGTGGCTTTGCAGGGTATGGCCGTGCTCATGGCTGCTCTCATGGGCTGGTGTTGAGCATCTGCAGCTTTTCTAGGCACATGGTACAAGTTGCTGGTGGATCTACCATTCTGGGGTCTGGAGGATGGTGGTGTTCTTCTCACAGCTCCACTAGGCAGTGCCCCCGTTAGGACTGTGGGAACTCCAGCCCCACATTTTCCTTCAACACTGCACCAGCAGAGGTTCTCTATGAGGGTTCCACCCCTACAGCAAACTTCTGCCTGGACATCCTCTGAAATCTAGGCTGAGGTCCCCAAATTCCAATTATTGACTTCTGTGCACCTGGAGGCCCAACACCACGTGTAAGCCACCAAAACTTGGGGCTTGTACCCTCTGAAGCAATGGCATGAACTGTATGTTGGCACCTTTTAGCCATGGCTGAAGCTGAAGCAGCTAAGACTCAGGGCACCATATCCAAAGGCTGCATACAGCAGGGGGGAAACTATTTGGCCCAGCCCAGGAAACCATTTTCCCCCCCTAGACCTCTAGCACTGTGATGGAAGTGTCTGCTATGAAGGTCTCTGGCATGTTCTGGAGATATTTTCCCCATTGTCTTGGTGATTAACATTTGGCTCTTCATTACTTATGAAAATTTCTGTAGCAGGCTTGAATTTCTCCCCAGAAAATGTTTTTTTTTTTTTTTTTTTTTTTTTTTTTTTTTTTTTTTTTTCTACTGCATCATCAGGCTGCAGATTTTCTAAACTTTTATGCTCTGCTTCCCTTTTAAACATAAGTTCTGATTCCAAACCATAACTTTGTGAATACATAAAGCTGAATGTTTTTACGTGGACCCAAGCCACCTGTTGAATGCTTTGCCACTTAGACATTTCTTCCACCAGATACCCTAAATCATCTCTCTCAAGTTCAAAGTTCTACAGATCGCTAGGGTAGGAGCAATATGCCACCAGTCTCTTTGCTAAAGCATAGCAAGAATCACCTTTATTCCAGTTTCCAACAAGTTTCTCATCTCTGAGACCACCTCAGCCTGGACTTCATTGTTCATATCATTATTAGCATTTTGGTCAAAGCCATTTAACAAGTCTTTAGGAATTTCCAAACTTTCCCATACCTTCCTGTCTTCTGAGCCCTCCAAGGCTCTAGGAAGTTCCAAACTGTCCCATCTTTTCCTGTATTCTTCTGAGCCCTCTAAACTGTTTCAACCTCTGCCCATTACCCAGTTCCAAAGCTACTTCCACATTTTTAGGTATCCTTATAGCAGCATCCCACTACCTCCTGGTACCAATTTACTGTATTAGTCTGTTCTCATGCAGCTGTAAAGAACTGCCTATGACTGGGTAATTTATAAAGAAAAGAGATTTAATTCACTCACAGTTACACGTGGCTAGGAAGCCTCAGGAAACTTACAACCATGGCAGAAGGGGAAGCAAACACATCCCTCTTCACATGATGGCAGGAAGGAGAACTGCCAAGCAAAAGGGGAAAAAGTCCCTTATAAAACCGTCAAATCTTGTGATCTATTTCATAGACCTCAAGACATTCTTTTTTGCTTTTTTAAGTTCAGGGGTACAAGTGCAGATTTGTTACACAGGTAACAAAGAGGTTTGTGGTACAGCTTATGTCATCACCCAGATATTAAGAGTGGGGGCTTAATACCTAAAGGAAGGTGCTATACCCTAAAGATAACCTAGTACCCATTAGTTATTTGCCTGATCCTCTGAAAGACCTCAGTCTGTGTTGTTCCACTCTGTGTCCACGTGTTCTCATCATTTAGCCCCCACTTTTAAGTGAGAACATGCAGTATTTGGTTTTCTGTTCCTGTGTTAGTTTGCTAAGCATAATGGCCTCCAGCTTCATCCATGTCCCTGAAAAAGACATGATCTCATTTTTTTTTAATAGTAGCCATTCTGACTGGTGTGAGATGGTATCTCATTGTGCTTTTGATTTTCATTTCTCTAATGATCGGTTATGTTGAGCTTTTTTTTCATAGGATTGTTGGCTTCATGTATGCTGTCTTTTGAAAAATGTTCACGTCCTTTGCCCACTTTTAATGGGGATGTTAAGCTTTTTTTCATAGGATTGTTGGCTTCATGTATGCTGTCTTTTGAAAAGTGTTCATGTCCTTTGCCCACTTTTTAACGGGGATGTTTGTTTTTTTCTTGTAAATTTAAGTTCCTTGTAGACTCTGGTTATTAGACCTTTGTCAGATGCATAGTTTGCAAAAATTTTCTCCCATTCTGTAGGTTGTCTGTTTACTATGTTGATAGTTTCTTTTGCTGTGCAAAAACTATTTAGTTTAATTAGATACTATTTGCCAGTTTTTGCTTTTGTTACAATTGCTTTTGGTGTCTTCATAAAATCTTTGCCCATGCGTATGTCCTGAATGGTATTGCCTAGGTTGTCTTCCAGAATTTTTATGGTTTTGTGTTTTACATTTAAGTCTTTAATTCACCTTGAGTTAATTTTTGTATATGGCATAAGGAACAGGTCCAGTTTCAATCTTCTGCATATGGCTAGCAAGTTATCCCAGCACCATTTACTGAATGAGCAATTCTTTCCCCATTGCTTGTTTTTGTCAGGTTTGTCAACAATCAGATAGTTGTAGGTGTTCTGTCTTATTTCTGGGTTCTCCGTTCTGTTTCATTGGTCTATGTCTATTTTTGTACCAGTACCATGCTGTTTTGGTTACTGTATCCCTATAGTATAGTTTGAAATCAGGTAGTGTGATGCCTTAAGCTTTCTTCTTTATTCTTAGGATTGCCTTGGCTACTCAGACTCTGTTTTGGTTCTATATGAATTTTAAAATAGTTTTATCTAGTTCTGTGAAGAATGTCAATGATAGTTTATTAGGAATATTATTGAATCTATAAATTTCTTTGGGCAGTACGACCATTTTAACAATATTGATGCTTTTGATCCATGAGCATGGAATGTTTTTCCATTTGTGTTATCTCTGACTTTTTTGAGCAGTGGTTTGTAGTTCTACTTGTAGAAATATTTCACCTCCCTAGTTAGCTGTATTCCTAGGTATTTTATTCTTTTTGTGGCAATTGTAAATGAGAATTTATTCCTGTTTTGGCTCTTGGCTTGACTGTTGGTTGTGTTATAAATGCTAGGATTTTTGTACATTGATTTTGTATCCTGAGACTGCTAAAGTTGCTTATAACTTAAGAAGCTTTTGGGCTGAGATGATGGGGGTTTTCTAGATAAAGAATTATGTCATCTGCAAACAGGGGTGGTTTGTTCAGATGCCCCTTGTTTGTTTCTCTTGCCTGATTGCCCTAGCCAGGACTTTAAATACTATGTTGAATAGGAGTGGTAAGAGACAGCATATGTGTCTTGTGCCAGTTTTCAAGGGGAAAGGGTTCAGCTTTTGCTCATTCAGTATGATGTTGGCTGTGGGTTTGTCATATATGGCTTTTATTATTTTGAGGTATGTTCTTTCAATATCTAGTTCATTGAGAGTTTTTAACATGAGGGGATGTTGAACTTTATCAAAAGCTTTTGTATCTATTGAGGTAATCGTGGTTTTTTGTCATTAGTTCTGTTTATGTGATGAATCCCATTTATTGATTATGTATGTTGAACCAACCTTGCATCCTGGGGATGAAGCCTACTTGAGTATGGTGGATGAGCTTTTTGATATGTTGCTGGATTTGATTTGGCAGTATTTTGTTGAGGATATTTGCATCAATGTTCAACAAGAATGTTGGCCTGAAGTTTTCTTTTTTTATTGTATTTCTGCCAGGTTTTGGTATGAGGATGGTGTCAGCTATCTAGAATGAGTTAGGGAGGAGCTCTCTCCTCCTCAATTTTTGGAATCGTTTCAGTAGGAATGGTACCAGCTCTTATTTGTATGTCTGGTAGAATTCAGCTGTGAATCCGTCTGGTCCTGGGCTTTTTTTCACTGGTAGGCTATTTATTACTGCCTCAATTTCAGAGTTTATTATTGGTTTGTTCAGGAATTCAATTTCTTCCTGGTTCAGCCTTGGGAGGATGTACATTTCCAGGGATTTATTCATTTCTTCTAGATTTTCTAGTTTATGTCCATAGAGATGTTCCTAATATTTCCTGATGGTTGTTTGTATATCTGTGGGGTCAGTGGTAATATCCCCCTTGTTGCTTCTGATTGTGTTTATTTGTATCTTCTCTCTTTTCTTCTTTATTAGTCTAGCCAGTGGTCTACTTATTTTATTGATTTTTTTTTTTCAAAATAAAGCTCCGGGATTTCTTGATCTTTTGAACATTTTTTTGTGTCTCTGTCTCCTTCAGTTTAGCTCTGGCTTTGGTTATTTCTTGCCTTTTGCTAGCTTTGAGATTTGTTTGCTCTTGGTTCTCTAGTTCTTTTAGTTGTGATGTTAGGTTGTTAACTTGATTTTTCTAACTTTTTGATATGTGCATCTAGTGCTATAAATTTCCCTCTTAAGACTACCTTAGCTGTGTCCCAGAGATTCTGATACATTGTATCTTTGTTCTCATTAGTTTCAAAGAACTTCTTGATTTCTACCTTAATTTTATTATTTACTCCAAAGTCATACAGGATCGGGTTATTCAATTTCCATGTAATTGTACAGTTTTGAGTGAGTTTCTTAGTTTTTATTTCAAATTTGATCGTGCTGTGGTCTGAGAGGCTGTTAGAGTGGTAAGCTGGATGGGAAACCCCAAGACCCATTGGTATGCTGTCTTCAAGAGACCAATCTCACACGCAGTGACACACATAGGCTCAAAATAAAAGGATGGGAAAAAATCTGGAAAGCAAATGGAAAACAGAAATAAGCAGAGCTTGCAATCCTAATTTCTGACAAAACAGACTTTAAACCAACAAAGATTAAAAAAGAAAAAGAAGGGCATTACATAATGGTAAAGGGTTCAATTCAATAAGATCTAACTATCATAAATATGCATGCAGCTAACACAGGAGCACCCAGATTCATAAAGCAAGTTCTTAGAGACCTTCAAAGAGACTTATATGCCCACACAATACTACTGGGAGACTTTAACACCCTGTTGACAGTATTAGACAGATCATCAAAACTGAAAATTAACAGATGTTTAGGACCTGAACTTAACACTGGATCAAATGGACCTCACAGATATCTACAGAGCTCTCCACCCCCCAAAAAACAACAATATACATTCATTTCATTACCACATGGCACTTACTCTAAAATCAATTATATAATCAGAAGTAAAACACCCCCAGCAAATGCAAAATAATTGAAATTGTAAGACAGTCTTATATTTCCAAATTAAATGCATGCTACTTCCTGTGTCCAAGTGTTCTCATTGTTCAATTCCTACCTATGAGTAAGAACATGCAGTGTTTGTTTTTTTGTTCTTGGGATAGTTTGCTGAGAATGATGGTTTCCAGCTGCATCTATGTCCCTACAAAGCACATGAACTCTTCCTTTTTTAGGGCTACATAGTATTCCATGGTGTATATGTGCCACATTTTCTTAATCCAGTCTGTCATTGATGGACATTTGGGTTGGTTCCAAGTCTTTGCTATTGTGAATAGTGCTGCAGTAAACATACATGTGCTTGTGTCTTTATAGCAGCATGATTTATAATCCTTTGGGTATATTCCCAGTAATGGGATGGCTTGGTCAAATCGTATTTCTAGTTCTAGATCCTTGAGGAATCACCACACTGTCTTCCACAATGGTTGAACTAGTTTACAGTCCCATCAACAGTGTAAAAGTGTTCCTATTTCTCCACATCCTCTCCAGCACCTGTTGTTTCCTGACTTTTTAATGATTGCCATTCTAACTGGTGTGAGATGGTGGGGCCTGTTGTGGGGTGGGGGTGGGGGAAGGGATAGCATTAGGAAATATACCTAATGTAAATGACGAGTTAATGGGTGCAGTACACCAACATGACACATGTATACATATGTAAACCTGCACGTTGTGCACGTGTACCCTAGAACATAAAGTATAATAAAAAATAAATTTAAAAAATAAATAATGCTTTATGCTGCTTAAATTGCTCTCCAAAAATATTTTTAAGGTGTTATGTTTCCTTAGGGAACAATATTTCTAAAGTAAATTTGTTGAGCCTCAAGCTTGTCAGGGCTAGGCAATCTCATTAATAAAACAAAGGTGCAAAACCTTAAGCAAAATTTTAGCAAACAAAATGTAATAGGTTAAAAAATTGTCCAATGTGGAAAAAGCAGCATTTACTCCAAGAATGTATCATTAGTATATTAGAGTAAAATATTTAATAAAATTATTCACAAAAACTAAATACAGCAAAATAAATAAAGATTACTGCCTTAGTAGAGCATAAGTGCATTAACAGTAAAAGCCAAATATAAATACTAGCATAATGTACTTAAAAAGGAAGGGATGATATGTAAATACAATTAATAAAATTTTATTATAAAAAATAAAATAAATGCATGCTACAATTGATATTAAAGGCCACCTACATTTGTCTGATAGAATAGCAAATTATGATGTGATTGTCATTACTTTTACATGTATGAATCTCACTGAAGACTGGTTTTACACTGAGTTGTCATTTTAGTTAAGTTACTTGTCTTGGTATCACACTAACCATTGAATTCTAACTTATTTTGAAATGCCTCTTCATTGCATAAAATGCCCCAAAAAGGTGTCTGTATGATGACAGCATTAAAATAAAAAGGTTTCCTGCAAATAGAAGATTGCATATTATATGCTAAGAATTGGGATAAAAGATGGTAGGTACACATCAGATTTCTTGTACCAGATAGAACTTTCTTTCTTTCTTTCTTTCTTTCTTTCTTTCTTTCTTTCTTTTCTTTCTTTTCTTTCTTTCTTTCTTCTTTTTTTCTTTCTTTCTTTCTTTCTTCTTTCTTTTCTTTCTTTTCTTTTTTCTTTCCTTCTTTCCTTCTTTCCTTCTTTCCTTCTTTCCTTCTTTCCTTCTTTCCTTCCTTCTTTCCTTTCTTTCTTTCTTTTTTTTTTTTTTTTTTTTTTTTGAGATGGAGGTCTCGCTCTGTCGGCCCAGGCTGGAGTGCAGTGGCAGGATCTCAGCTCACTGCAAGCCCGCCTCCGGGTTACCGCCATTCTCCTGCCTCAGCCTCCCGAGTAGCCTGGGACTACAGGCCCCGCCACCTCGCCAGCTAGTTTTTCGTAATTTTTTAGTAGAGACCAGGGTTTTTCCACGCGTGTTAGCCAGGGATGGGTCTAGATCTCCTGACCTCAGTGATCCCCCGTCTCGCCTCCCCAAAAGTGCCTGGGAATTACAGGCTTGAGCCACCGCGCGGCCCCCAGATAGAATTTGTCTAAACTAGAAAAGCTCTGACCAATTCATGTGTCTGGAAGAAGTGCTGTCACTCAGGTTCTGTCCAATAATATGATTAAGGAAATAATAAAATTTCCAAATAGAAAATATAGACAAAATCCTGGCATTCCATGATCTACTTTGAAATTATACTATTCCAATGTTGCTAAAAGATTAATGTTATAAACATAGGTTATAAAAGTATATTATTCTTATGTATGATTGCTAATGGCTAAAATGTTTCATTTTTTTAAGCTTCAGATGAAAAGACAACTTAATTTTATTTTAATATTAGAATATACTTATACAGACAAATGTGTTTTGTTGTCTACTAGTAAAACAAACAAAACAACTTTTATGTCCTTTAGTGCGTTGTCCCTTCTTTCCCAATAAGCTGTTAATAAATTAATGGTAATGTCACAATCTCAACATCATCTTATAAATGGAAAACTATATCCTAGGAATAAAACCTGTAATTATTAATATCAAAGTATTGTGTTCATTGCTGGTAGTATTTATGTATTATTTTCTTTGCCTGATAAAACCGGTTGATTGTAGATTCTAGAAACAGGAAATTCTAGAAAACAATGGAATACACCCTAGAAAATTTTGTAACCTAAGAATTTTGTACAAAGCTAAGATTTCTTTCCTCATATGTCAGCAATTTGAAGATATTCTAATATGTTTAGGTACTCAGAAAATGTCCTACTCATGTATATTACTTTTATAAGCTACATGAATATTTGTTCCAAATGAATAATGGAGCAAAACTAAAAGCTCGAGGTTAGGGAGATCAGGATATAAAAGAAAAGCAGCAATGATTACTTAAACCAGTTAAAATAGAGATGTCTAAATATTTGCTGTTTACATGAACATAAAATTTAAGGAAATTTCAGGCCGGGCACAGTGGCCTGTAATCTGAGCACTTTGGGAGGCCAAGTGGGTAGATCATTTGAGGTCAGGAGTTTGAGGCCAGCCTAGCCAACATGGTGAAACCCTATCTCCACTACAAATACAAAATTAGCCAGGTGTGGTGGTGCATGCCTATAATCCCAGCTACCTGGGAGGCTTGAGGCAGGAGAATTGCTTGAACCTAAGAGGCTGAGTAGCAGTGAGCTGAGATCATGCCACTGTACTCCAGCCTGGGCAACAGAGCAAGACTCTGTCTCACAGAAAAAAAAAATTAGTGAAAACTTCAAATAATGGTTATCAAAAGACAATATAAAGCATATACAATAATTGCATAATAAAACATGGATAGAAAACTTGAAATGTTATAACAAAAAAATGTAGAAGTTGGTGATCAAGGGGTAGGGAGTTTTAAGAACATTGTTGAATTTTAAATCTAATTTTAAATAAATATAGGTTAACACAATGCTTTTGAAAAGCTTATGGGAAGACAATGGCATAATTAGGAACTGCTTATACCCTTTGAAAACTATGAATTATAAATGCAGAGAAAATACAATTTATCAAAGAACAGAAAACAAAATTTTTTTTAAAGTATGGAGTGCTACAAAAGAACTAAAACCAAATATGAAATTTATCAAAATAAATGCAAATTATTAATAGATGAATTTTTTCATTAAAATATATAGACATTCAGAATGAGTTTTTTGAAAAACCCACAACCTATATCCTTTATTCCTAGGATATAGTTTTTCACTTATAAGATGACATTGAGATTGTGATATTACTATTAATTTATTAACAGTTTATTGGAAAAAGGGGACATCACACTAAAGGACAGAAAAGTTGTTTTCATTTATTTG
>NW_016813373.1:683818-693480 GCF_001698545.2 Rhinopithecus bieti | reverse complement strand
TTTTTTTTGAGACGGAGTCTCGCTCTGTCGCCCAGGCTGGAGTGCAGTGGCCGGATCTCAGCTCACTGCAAGCTCCGCCTCCCGGGTTTACGCCATTCTCCTGCCTCAGCCTCCCGAGTAGCTGGGACTACAGGCGCCCGCCACCTCGCCCAGCTAGTTTTTCGTATTTTTTAGTAGAGACAGGGTTTCACCGTGTTAGCCAGGATGGTCTCGATCTCCTGACCTCGTGATCCGCCCGTCTCAGCCTCCCAAAGTGCTGGGATTACAGGCTTGAGCCACCGCGCCCGGCCCCAGATAGAATTTTCTAAACTAGAAAAGCTCTGACCAATTCATGTGTCTGGAAGAAGTGCTGTCACTCAGGTTCTGTCCAATAATATGATTAAGGAAATAATAAAAATTTCCAAATAGAAAATATAGACAAAATCCTGGCATTCCATGATCTACTTTGAAATTATACTATTCCAATGTTGCTAAAAAGATTAATGTTATAAACATAGGTTATAAAAGTATATTATTCTTATGTATGATTGCTAATGGCTAAAATGTTTCATTTTTTTAAGCTTCAGATGAAAAGACAACTTAATTTTTATTTTAATATTAGAATATACTTATACAGACAAATGTGTTTTGTTGTCTACTAGTAAAAACAAACAAAACAACTTTTATGTCCTTTAGTGCGTTGTCCCTTCTTTCCCAATAAGCTGTTAATAAATTAATGGTAATGTCACAATCTCAACATCATCTTATAAATGGAAAACTATATCCTAGGAATAAAAACCTGTAATTATTAATATCAAAGTATTGTGTTCATTGCTGGTAGTATTTATGTATTATTTTTCTTTGCCTGATAAAACCGGTTGATTGTAGATTCTAGAAACAGGAAATTCTAGAAAACAATGGAATACACCCTAGAAAATTTTGTAACCTAAGAATTTTGTACAAAGCTAAGATTTCTTTCCTCATATGTCAGCAATTTGAAGATATTCTAATATGTTTAGGTACTCAGAAAATGTCCTACTCATGTATATTACTTTTTATAAGCTACATGAATATTTGTTCCAAATGAATAATGGAGCAAAACTAAAAGCTCGAGGTTAGGGAGATCAGGATATAAAAAGAAAAGCAGCAATGATTACTTAAACCAGTTAAAATAGAGATGTCTAAATATTTGCTGTTTACATGAACATAAAATTTAAGGAAATTTCAGGCCGGGCACAGTGGCCTGTAATCTGAGCACTTTGGGAGGCCAAGTGGGTAGATCATTTGAGGTCAGGAGTTTGAGGCCAGCCTAGCCAACATGGTGAAACCCTATCTCCACTACAAATACAAAAATTAGCCAGGTGTGGTGGTGCATGCCTATAATCCCAGCTACCTGGGAGGCTTGAGGCAGGAGAATTGCTTGAACCTAAGAGGCTGAGTAGCAGTGAGCTGAGATCATGCCACTGTACTCCAGCCTGGGCAACAGAGCAAGACTCTGTCTCACAGAAAAAAAAAATTAGTGAAAACTTCAAATAATGGTTATCAAAAGACAATATAAAGCATATACAATAATTGCATAATAAAAACATGGATAGAAAAACTTGAAATGTTATAACAAAAAAATGTAGAAGTTGGTGATCAAGGGGTAGGGAGTTTTAAGAACATTGTTGAATTTTTAAATCTAATTTTAAATAAATATAGGTTAACACAATGCTTTTGAAAAGCTTATGGGAAGACAATGGCATAATTAGGAACTGCTTATACCCTTTGAAAACTATGAATTATAAATGCAGAGAAAATACAATTTATCAAAGAACAGAAAACAAAATTTTTTTTAAAGTATGGAGTGCTACAAAAGAACTAAAACCAAATATGAAATTTATCAAAATAAATGCAAATTATTAATAGATGAATTTTTTCATTAAAATATATAGACATTCAGAATGAGTTTTTTGAAAAACCCACAACCTATATCCTTTATTCCTAGGATATAGTTTTTCACTTATAAGATGACATTGAGATTGTGATATTACTATTAATTTATTAACAGTTTATTGGAAAAAGGGGACATCACACTAAAGGACAGAAAAGTTGTTTTCATTTATTTGTTTTTACTAGTAGACAACAAAACACATTTGTATAAGTATATTCTAATATTAATATAAAAACTTCAAATTGTCTATATCTTATTTATCAGATACTTATTTAAAGCAAAGTGGAAATAAAATTATGAACATACCAAAAGCATTTTATGCAAATGCAATTAACAAGGAAACGGTGAACAATATCAATATCAGATAAAATTTTTTATACATTTTACACAGAGAAGCATTATATTAACAAGGATGTAGTTCTCAATGAAGCTGAAATTGTCATAAACCTGTATGTGCCAAGTAACATTGCCTCAATTTGTTTAAGGGTAAAATGATAGAAATACAAGAAGCAGCAGAAATAGTAATAAAATATTTCAACATTTTGCATTTTTAACAGGCAAATAATAAGGATATAATTGAATAATATGTATATTGCAATGTACACCCTACATATCAATCAGAGGTCTTTATAGAAAGCTATCACATTTTACTAAAGAACAAAGATTTTGTCTTCTGTAATTAAGAGAATATTTAATTGATCACATATTAAGCTACAAAGAAAAAATCACAATAAATTCTAAGATTTGGCCACAATCTCTGACCAAAATATAGTGGACTCAGCACCATAAGTCATTAAGAAAATGCTACTCACACCCACAATGAGCTACTCCTTCACACCCACTAGGATGACTAAAATTTTAAAGATTAAAAAAAATATCAATTATTGGGCAGAATGTGGAGAAATTGTTGGTTGGACTATAGAATGGTACAGCCACTTTGGAACACAGTTTGACAGTTTCTCAAAATGTTAAACATAGAATTACCATGTAACACAGCAATTCTACTGGTAAAGGTATATAGCAAATAGGAATAGTTTTTGAGTGCTTTTATTCATGCAAAAATTTGTGCACCATGGTTAATAGTAGCATTATTCGTAATAACCAAAAGAGAAAATAACCCAAATCAAATGCCCATCAGCTAATGAACAGAGATAAATGCAGTAAATTCACACAATGCAGTACTATTCCAGCCATAAAAAAGAATGAAGTATTCTTTCATGTTACAACACAGAAAAGCCTTGAGAACATTTTGCTAAGTAAAAGAAGCCAGACAGTAAAGGCAGCATATTATATAATTCCATATATATGGAATGTCCCTAACAGGAAAATCTATAGAGATAGAAATAGATGAGAAGTTTCTAAGATGGGAGTGGGTTGGGGGTCTAAGGAGATTAGGGACTGATGGCTAATAGATATAGGTTTTCTTTTGGAGTGATAAAATGTTCTAAAGTTAGATGGTAGTGATTATTACATAACTGACATACAAAAAACAAACACTTTTAAAGGGTAAATTTTAGGGTGTACGAATTATATCAATACAGCAGTTAAAAAAATGTAATGGAACTAGAAATAAGTATTTTTTAAAAGAATCATAAGAAACTTCTAAAAGCTTTTAATTTTGGACAACAGAAAAAACTGAAACTTCAATAATTAGAATTTTTTAAAATAGAACTTTACATATAAAAACAAAGAATATAGCTAAATCTGTACCTTAAAGGGAAAATTCATGATGTTAAGTAATTATAAAACAGGAAGTAATGAAATAAATTTATCCAAGGAAAACAAAAACCAAGAGACTATAAAACAGAAAAATGAAAGGCAGTAGGCCTGATAAGTCCAACAACATGATCTTTGAAAGCTCACTAAACTAGACAAACATTTGGAAAAGCAATGAGTCTTAATTTCAATTTACTCTCCTTTGGTTACCCCAGGCTGTAGATCACGTTTTTCACATTAGCTAGTGAAGAATCAAACTACCTTCAGTTCTTTAACAGACAAGGCATCATATAAATCACACCTTAAAAGACTGTTCCTTTAAATGGACATTTATCTGATTTCTCTATATTCTGACCAGAGAGTTCCTCTATCCCTTTCCTCTCATAAAGCACAGATTAGGTGACTCGTATCTGTCATAGAGTAGCTGGTGTCAGAGACGGGATGAGTGTCAAGCCTTCTAGCCCCTTGGCTATCATGCTCACTTTTAAGTGGCTCCTAACCTTTATGGGGTTGGACAGTGTCACATAGAGCTTTGAAAACTAGAGGAAAGCTAAGCCTTCTCCCCAGAAAAAATATACCCACATCCCCTCCCTTGTTTACTATGTCAGTGAGGTTCCGGGCCACCCATGTGTCCCATTTGATACAGAAATGATGAGAGTACATAGTTGGACAGTCCAACTAAGCTTCTAAAACTTAAGTTTTTAAGTTTTTGGTTATTAAGTTTTTTAGTCTCAATACCCTTTTACACTCTTAAAATGAATATCCAGCACTCCAAAGAGCTTTAGTGTACGTGGGTGGGTAACATCTCAAAATACTTACCATATTTAAAATTAGAAATTTTAAAATGTTCATTAAAAATAACAATTATTACATACATATAATGTATTTCAATAAAATAACTATTTTCCAAAAAAGTAATAAATGACATTTTTTAAATTTTGCAAATCTTGATAATATCTTGCTTAATAGAAGACAGCTCCATTCTCATATCTGCCTCTGTTTGAGTCTGATGGCAATGGAGGTCACATAGTCCTGGGAAGACTCCAGTGTACCCTCATAGGGGAATAAGAAGCCAAAGGCAAAATATGTCTTAGTATTACTATAAAAATAATTCTGACTTTGTAAAATCCCTAAAAGGTTCTTGGGACCTCCTGGACCACACTTTGCGAACTGCTGCTCAAACTCTACAAAGCACTAAGCCTTCAAAAGCTTAATAGACATGAAAGAAAAAGGCTGCATACCCAAATGACATTGAGAAAACAGATTTCCTTTTTTTAACTTTTAGGTTCAGCGGTACGTGTGCAGGTTTGCTATATAGGCAAATTGCATATCACGGCGGCAAGGGGTGCTGGTTTACAGATTATTTTGTTACCCAGGTAATAAGCATAGTACCCGACAGTTTTTTGATCCTCTGCCTCCTCCCACCTTCCACCCTCAAGGACACAAGATCATGTCCTTTGTAGCAACACAGTAGGAGCTGGAGGCCATTATCCTAAGCAAACCAACACAGGAACAGAAAACAGGTTTCTATACCACAGAACTTGTGAGGTTTCCTGTTCAGGAGCACTAGGAAAACTACAGGTGCAGAAAGAGGGAGGAGCTGCTGCATTACACAAGATTGCCATTGGATGGCACTGCGGTTCCAGTCACAGGCAACCAGAGCCTCCGCAGCAGGAAATGGCCCCTAGCTTGCGGAGGTCCACATGCCCCAGAGAGCTGAACTTACACAGGACACAGTTTTTGCTTTTTTTTTTTAAATAGTGATTAAAGGTTTTCAGAGAGGGTAACATAAGCACGTTGCTTCTCAGTCGAGTGTTTCCCCTTCACCCCCAACTGTAGGCTTTCAGGTTGTCAAAATCAGCAGTGAGGTTTGAAAGTATCTTCCAAGTTCATGACTCAGATTAGGAATCTGAGAAGTTCAAATGTGGAGATGACAGAGGCCCTGACCACAAAACATTAGTTAGAATATATGTAAAGGTCATGAAGAAACCAAGATATTCTCAGCTAATATTCCCAGATCTGGCTAATACTGAGTTAATTTTATAAGAGTACAAAATTAATTGGATTCCCTGAGAATATCTGCATTGAAGAGGGCAGGACACATGAGGAAAAAGCTGTCCTGAGAGACCAAGGACTCAGAAAGATGAGGGCTCCCTTCAGGTGCTGATAAGCTCTGCAAGAAGCCACTCAAATGATGGGAGAGCCTGATGGTGGTGGAAGAGTGAAACGCACCCTGGTCCGTGGTGAGGCACTCAGCCTGATGGCAGTGTGTGGGTAACACATATCCTGGTTCATGGTAAGACACTCGCAGAACCCGATGGTGGTGTGGGGGTGACACAAACCCTGGTCCATGTTGAGGCACTCACACAGAGAGCCTGTTGGCAGTATGTGTGTGACACGTGTTCTGGTCCATGCTGAGATGCTCACACAGCAGTCTGAGGGAGGTGTGGAGGTGATACACGTTCTGGTCCATGGTGACATCCTCACAAAGAGTGAGCCCCTGGTGAACCATGAGCTGTCACTATTTTTCTGGGTTCTGCTCTCTCTGCCAAGCTGTCTAGCCATGAAAGTGGCTCTGGCCAGAACATCAACATTCAGAGGGAGGAGAATGCCTCAGAACAAAGGTCTGGAGAAGGTTAGTGGCTGGGATATTTTTCAGGACTTCAGTGTAGCAACTGAAGAGGGTTGAGGGAGAGTGTAGGCTTGAGAGGCCAGCTCCCATCAGGTCTCAAGGAAATCTAGGCAGGCTGTGGAAGTTGGTCTTTGTCTTAGGGGTGGCAGAGAGCTACTGAGGGGTCATAAGTCAGTGCTCTTGGATTTGCTATGTTCCAAAATGTTAAGTGCTGTGATACAGAGACACAGTTGATAAGGTGGTCAGTGACTATTAAGAAACACAGATATATACATATAACTGCTTATACTTTCCTTGTGCTAGTTACTAACATCAACTTATTTAATCTTCTTTTCCTCCCAGTGAGGTAGGAAGTATTATCACCTCTTCTGTCTAGATGGGGAGACTGAGGCCCAGAGCATTTAAGGGACGTTCCCACCATCACACAGTCAATAAATGGTAGAGCCAGGATTTGAACCCAGTGAGTCTGTTTCCAGCACCTATTTAACTACCCCATTACACTTCTTCACTAATTAAAGGGGGAAATGGCCTTGAAGTGTTGTAGCTATTCTGGACACATCACTTGGGTACAGTGGGAGCCCAAAGGAAAAACATGTCAAATTCTACTGGTATTGGGGTAGAGAAAGAGAGGATGCAGTAAGACAAAAATTCATAGCTTGTGCTGAATCTGCCAGTGGAGTTTGCATTGATTAAGTATATTGCGGTGTGGGGGACAAAAGTGGGAGGACACTTAAAACAGAAGAAGCAAGGGTTGTCTCAGTACTGCAGGTAGTTTCCTTTGTCCAGAGTCTAAGGCACTTGTAGTCACAGGTAAAGCTGGCCTGGTGATGACAGGGCCGCATACTCCATGCAAAGGAACTCATATTTGTTACTAGTAAGCTTAGGTTGTTAGATTCAATCCATTATTTCACACGTCAAGATCATTTAGGAGGCTGGCTTTTCCAAATATTAGCCTTTTTGGGGTTCTGACATGGAAACTTGAAAAGTCATCTAATTCATGGCTAAAATACTGACTTGGGGCAGAAATCAGTTAGGGCTAAACCCGCCGAGCAAAGAACATAAACCACAGCTTATGGCTAATCAATCAGTTATATAGTTACCCCACCATAGTGTCGCCTGGTCCACGTCTTTATCTTATTCATAGGAGCAGCAAGAAGACAAATATTTAACGAAAGAGATCCTGGATATGCAGCTTCCTTGGATCTTTCAATCTCATAACCACACTGGATAAGAAAGATGGATTCTGGTGTAACTTCTTCATGAACCCATGTTGATTTTTTGTGATGATTCCTTTTGTCACTAAAATTGTTCATTTTAAAGTCCATTCTAGAATTTAACCTGAACAAGGAGCCATTGCTCTTTCTTCCTTCCAGAAACCAGACCAACATTTCTCCATGTTAATAGCCCAGTCAATCTTCCATTTTCCATGGTTCAGTTTGAGTTTTCTCACAGTGCCCTAGGCAGTGATCCATCTGGGTTGAAGGCATGCAAAGCCCTTCATGACCTGGATTCTGCTGGCCTCTCCCAGGTCTCCTAACTCTTCCACACTCCAATGGCCTAGGGCAACTCTGAGTGTATTCCTTACTGTGTCACATGTTGAGTATTTGTAAATATTTGAAGATGATTTCTTCCTTCTCTCCACCCAGGGAAGTCTTTTTAAATTTAAATGTTATATGGGTTCTAAGAAGTCAAGTAGTTATAAGACTTATTATGAAAAATAGCAGATTCCTGGCCTTTCCCTTCTCTGTCCTTCTTTCCCACTTCCTAGAAGCAACCACTTTTGATTGCTCTTTGGGCATTTACCTCCAAATTGTTAAATAACATGTTTCTACTACCGACCTCTTGATTTTTCAGTTTTAGGAATTATCTATTAAATTCTCACTATGAAAGATGAAGAATTAGCTCTCTTTAACACCTCCCTCACCCACCTCCACAATTTTTTTTTCCAAACCTCCCAGTAGGCTTATATCATCATTTTAGTTAGATCTGTATTCAGTGTTTACATAATTATGACTATATTCACAGCATGTCCATGTAGTAAAAGATGATTACATTTTCTTTCTTGTACAACTTTTAATATTACCTGGAGTTAATTACCTTATTTCTTCATTTGTGCAGTTTTCTGTACCACTAACTCCTACCTAGACATTCTTCCATATATGTACATTTCTTCTCAATATATCTAAACACGTCAGATATTCCATCAAGTTCATCTTCTTGGGAGCTTTCTAGATACTCTCTATGCTTCCTCTCCAGTCTGTGCTACCTGCACTGCATGCCTGCTGAGCAGCTATCTTCCTGAGGTCCCTTCATCATCCTAGAATTCTCTTTTCCCCCTTCCCCTCTTCTATGTTGGATTCTCTGTTTCCTGGATCCCATGTTGTCTTGTCTTTATTTACTTCCTGTCTTTGCCAAACCATATCCTGAAGTAGCCTCCTGAGAAAGATGTATGGGTGATAAATGTTTTTGAAAACTTGTAAGCTGAAAGTATGTTTATTCTGTACTGATTTTTGATTGACAGTTTGCCTATGTATAGAATCCTAGATTGGAAATGATTTTCTTTCAGAGCTTTAAAGGTATTGCCCCGTTTTCTTTACTTACTATGAATCCACTGACAGCAGCTCCCAATGCTTTTCTCTTGGATCAGGCAGTTTTCTCAGGGAAAACAATGTGGATTAGTAGTAAGTGAAGAAATGAAAACTAAGCAAGTCGATGCCTTTTTGGTTCTTGATCCTTTCTATCTGACTTCCCTGAAAACGTTTAGGGGAGCTTTTCTCTGTCCTTCATGGTATGAAATTTTACAATGATGTGCTTTGATGTAAGTCTGTGTTCTGTCATTGTGCTGGTTGCTTGGTGCACCTTATAATCCAGAAGTTAAAGTCCTTCAGTTCTGAGAAATTTTCTTGAAATATTTAATAATTTTTATTTTGCCATTGTTTCTTTAAGAAATTCTTTAGTATTCCTGGGCTGATTCCCTAATTTCATAATTTTCAGTTTGCTATCTCTTTGTTTTTTTTATTCTATTCTCTGGTTTCTTCAAATTTTCCTCCAAATATTTGTCAAGTTTTTATGCATTTCTAAGAAATCGTTAATTTTTGGTCCTCTGAATGCCCCACTTCTTTCTAAATCATCCTGCTTTTGTTTCATCAATGAAACTTTCTCTTCTCTTTAAGGATATTGAAAAAATATAGATGACATAATCTATATTATATATCATAATACGTATAACATTATATATTGCTATATATAATATATACTATAGATATGTTATATAACATATATAGTAATAGATATGTTATTATATAGCTTATATATAGTAATAGATATGACGATATATAGCTTATGGTAATAGATATGTTATATATAATATATAACTATATATTATAAAATATATATATCTTT
>NW_016813373.1:673466-683618 GCF_001698545.2 Rhinopithecus bieti | reverse complement strand
ATTATAAAATATATTTATCTTTTATATAGTTATATCTTATTTCTTTTATATATGATATGTATCTTTTATATATATGAGGCCTATACAATTTTATATATATGTAAATTGTATATACAAATATAAATGTGTGTATATATAATTATATAGGCCTCTTTTCCCTGACTTGATTTTCTTCTAAATTCTTTTTTTCCTGTTTTTGGAGGGAGAGGGAGCTTTGCTTTCAGAGGCTTTTCTCCAACACCTGGAAATTCTGGACTGTCCACTCTAAGAGCCAAGCCCTAAAGAGCTCTATGCTTGGGGCCTGTTGACTGGAAACAGCTTCATCGGCTGGGTGACGTGACCACGCTGTTATATGGTGGCACCCTTTATGTCTTTTTTTCTTGGACTAGGCAGTTTTTTCTCTTTCTAGAGAGAATGAGCCTGGTGCTGATGTTCTGATTGCAGAGTATGGAAGCCTCTGACGGTTCTATGTGCAGACTTTCCCTGAATCCCTGCTCTCAGGACAGCACTTCAGCCCTCACTGTACCTGATGGCCCCAACCTGGAGTCCCACTAGTTCATCCTCTCCCAACTTCTGCCATGGTTGAGGAGGGAGAGCTATCTGCATGTGTTGTGGGGAGGATGGTGGTGGGAAGGAAGGCAGCAGGGGTCAACTTTCAGATGCTTCACTTTTTAGCTTCACTTTCACTTTCATGATTAGAGACATCTTGTACCTTTCTGGGGTTCTGCGGTGCAGTCACTTACACTGCCAGCTAAGATTTCAGTCTTCTCAGCTCTGTAGAGTCGTTATCAAATGCCCATCTGCTTTTCTTCTTCAAAATAAGGTTTTTGGTATTGTTTCATTTCCTGATCTTTTTGTCTTTAAATATTCTTTAAAGAAAAAATCCCTGTGTTGTTTTTTGGTAAGGTTTCAGGAGATAGTGGGGATAACGTGCATTCATTCCACTAATTTGAATAGGAAGAACACAGTCACAGTTATTTTTCAAATTTTTGTGTGGCATGATCTCCTGTTAGGACCCTTGACTGCCCCCGCACCTGTAGGATCAATGGCTTCCTTCTTTATAGCACTTCTTATCTGAACCTTGTACGTACTTATTTAGCTGCATATGTAACATGATGACATAAGAAGTTTGGGTCTTCTTACTGGACCATAAACTGCTTGAATGAAGTAGTCCTATTATCTATTTTTACATCTTCAGGATCTAGCACAGAACCAGGTACTTAAATGTTCAACACATGCGTGTTGAATTGAGCAGAAATTGAATGGTATTTTCTATAAGCAGACTCAACTGCAAAGGAATAAGTGGCTCAGTTGTCCTGCCAGCAGGAAGCCCCTAAATATGAGGGTATTTTCCTAGATCCTATTTCATCATTCTTAGGAATGGTGAGGAGGGGAATTATAGACCAAACCTTTCCTAAGCAATGTCCTTCAAACCTGGCACATGCATTGGGCTTAGTCACCTCCCTAAGGAACAGGGCATTAAAACTAAGGACATTGGAACTAAGGGTGTCCTTGGAACAGGGATAAATTGAATTGTTTTTATCAGTAAGTTAGGATAACCATGGTGTCCTGGCCCTGGAGGGATGGTGCTTATGATCATCATCTCTCATGTATGGGAAGTGGAGTGTGAAAGAGTGGGTGTTACATCTTTTCAAGCCTCCTTGAATGTTCCTTGTCCCTAAAATACACCTAGTTCATTCTAATAAAGGCCATATTTCTAAAGGCAAGACCATTCAAAGCTGGGCTGTGTTGAAGAGCCTTGGCAGTTTGTAAGGTCTGGTCTGTAGTGACATAGACAGGGGTCTTAGCTTCAGATCTCCCTGCTAAGAATCTAGCTAACAATAATATAGTAGGACACCCTCCTTGCTCTGAGTTAGTCAATAATTCTGCCTCTTTCCCAACAGGCAGGTTCAAGAAATACAACTTAGGTCAGTGACCAAGAAGCCATCCAGCAACTGTGTTAATAAGTTGGACCCTGTTCTTTCCGTTGGAGACTCTAGGTTGTGGAAAGGTGGCCTGGGATAGTAGCCTGAACCTCTGGAGGGTCCATTAAGTTAGTAAGGTCTTCAGAGGGAAAGAAAGCTGGGAGGGTCATAATTCCAGGCAGCATTAACAGGCAGTGGCAGGCTACAGGGCAGAATCAGAGACAAGAGACAGCAAAAACACACCTGGAGACCAATTATGTACGTCCAATCCGATGGATGAGAGGAGAATGGAATGACATTGAGCTAAAAGGAGCATGTCTGAACCAAACACCCAAGTATTAGCAGTACTTCTCTCTTCTTAGCTATTCTGGCTTCAGAAGTGTTGTCTTAAGATCTCATGCTCCTGTTTGCAGCTAATGCCCCCTGCAGTATGGCACTTTTCTCTGCATGACAGCTTAACATTCATTGTGGTGACAATGTTTAGTCAGGACCTATTCAAGTAGGAGAAAGAATCTAAGAGTGAATAAGTAAAAGAAAGAAAAAGATACCATATTCTTAGGAATGGGTGGGTTTAGGCCTCTGTCTGGGGGAAATAAACCTGTCAGGAATCTGTTGGCCTATTTGGGTCATTGGCATGATGTTGAATGCTGACATATAATGCAGGCAGCCTTGTAGGCTTGGATGATTGACCATTTTGACATCATACAGATATGCACCTGCTGGAAGAAACTTGACTTTCATAGCCAGAATGGCAACATATGGGGGAGTGGGGAATGGCAGTTCTAAAATGGACAGGCACAAATCCTTCCTCATCTCCTCTTCTTTTGCTTATTTTCCTTCTTTCTTTACAATAAATTTAAACAATAAATGGAATTTGGACATGGATCTGGACATCACTGAATTGCAAATATGTGATTACCCTTAGAAAACCCAGAGAGTCTTGGAGAAAAAGTCAGGCAAGGCCAGGAATTGTTCAAGTGGCCTATGAGACGATCTGGGCTTTGGTACTCCTTCGGGTGATTCTTCCCCCTCACCTGTCATGGATGAGAGTGGGGCACAGACGTTAATAAGGCCCAACTCTGCCTCTTATTAACCATGATCCTGGGCAGGTGAACTCACCTGTCAAGGTGTTAGTTTCCACACTTGGAAAATAGGAACACCTGCCTCATAGTCTGATTATGAAAGTGATCAAGAACATGTAAATAGCAAGCTTCACACAGAATTTGGCATCTCAGTGCCCAACACAGGCTATGAAATCATGTTGATTTTATTACTGCTCTCATGGCTAGAGGGCAGCAATGGTTTGCCTGTTGGCATTCTACCTTATGGTCAGGCAGCGTGGGCCATTCCTTGGCCACTCTGTGGAGATTACCTTGGCCAAAGAAGTAAGTCTTTTAAAAAGAGGGAGTAGAAACTCCCTCATAACATTGTAAGTGTCCTATAAAGAAGTCACTATGAAAGCACTTCATGAATGCTAACCTTAGCTATTGGTAATGTTTTCTGGGAAGCAGTGTAATGGTGCACATAAAGTGTACAATCAGGTAAACGTGGGATCTGATTCCAGCTCCAGCTTACAAACAGCTTCGTGCCAATCAAGGACACTCAGTCTGTGTGGCACTGGGGAGTTTTAATCTGTTTAAATGTTACTATCAATGCTTTCCTTGTAGGTTGTCACTAGAATTAAAGGAGGTAAAATATATGGAAATACTTTCGGTCTGGGCAACATGATGAAACCCATCTCTACCAAAAATACACACACACAAAAATTAGCTGGGTGTGGTGGCACACACCTGTGGTCCCAGCTATTCAGAAGGCTAAGGTGGAGGATTGCTTGAGCCTGGGAGGCTCAAGAAGTTGCAATGAGCTGAGATCGTGCCACTGCACTCCAATCTGGGTGACATCATTATTGAAAAATAATGATAATATCTTGCCTAATACCCTGCATAAGAAAGGCTTTCCTTGATCAGTGTTAGCTTCCTTCCTTCCCATGGTTCCTCTTCTATTACCTACACAAGAATCTCTGGTGCATAATTTGAAATTTGACGTGAGGGGAGACAAAAACACTGAGAGATGATAGAATCAAGATTAAATAGCATCTTAATAGGTTAAGAGATTGAGGCTGAAAAAATATAAAACAACATTTAACAAGGCTATCTGTGAAAATGACATTTTGTATCAATATCCACTTAGTGCATAAGAGTATGATGGATTCATGTGAGTTTAGGTGTGTGTAAACACAGCTCATACCCAAAGCTTTAGTGATAGAAGCACCAAACACTAGTTACTGGAATTCCATGGGTCTGTTGTCGTCAGCACTGGTCAGGTCATCCTAGAGAATGTGTCACATCTGGGAGCCACAGTTTTTAAAAAGGAGCCCTGATATGTCAGATCCTTTCCAGGGACATGGCCAGAGTGAAAAGTATCCTTAGGAATGGCTGAAGGAACTGAGGAACTCTAGTATGAGAAACAGAAGATTAAGGAGAAACATGACAGCTATCTCTTTCTTCAATTGAAGGATTTTATAAAAGAGGGAATTAATGGGTAGTGTGTTATACAAGGAAAAAACATGAAATTGCAAGTCTCAAAAAGACAATTGTGACTCCCAAAAGCTTTTATTTGCTCATATGTTCATTCATCTATCCTGCGAAAATTGATTGAATTGAGTGCATGTTTGGTGTTAGACATGGTGCTCTGTAGGCAGGGATATGCTAGTGAATATTTAACAACCACCTCTCCAGGAAAGGAAAAAAATTCCTGATTTATATAATTTGCCAATCGCTTTGGTATAAATACTCCCTCCATGGCTGATTATAAGCTACTAATGTAAAGTGTGGAAACTGGGGAGAGCTGCTCAACTGGCTTTTCCAAGCTGGGGAAAGCTGGCTTCAGCACGACCCTGCCTATGTAGGCTCCGGGGATGCAGAGCTCAAAGGCACAGACTTTGCATTTAAGAGACCTACAAGCTAGTGACAGAAATGACTTCATCTAGCTGTGACCTAGGAGTGCATTTGGTTCTAAGAGAAGACCCATACCTGAGTGCGAGGATGTGACTTATTGGGGTTGGCAATGGAGAAAAGCAGAAGGAAGGGAATTCCAAACAGAGTAGCTGCAAACCTGTGCAACTAGGAGAGATGATAAACACAGCCATGAAGTTGTCCAGTTTGACTGGAGCAGAGATGACAAGGCTGATTCAGGAAGACTGACGTGAGAGATATGTGGTAGCCGAACACAATCACAAATTTGGGCCTAATTTCAAAGGCAGTAGGAAATGGTTAAAAGATTTTTAGCAGGGAAGTGATATTGTGATATTTAATCTGAGGGAAGTGTAGAAAAATGGATTATGTCAGGTCAAGGATGGGGATAATGATTAGAAACATGCCCAGATAGCTGACAAAAAATAGTAATGGTATGAAGTATTGACTTAAAAGCATGAGATCTAAAATTTGGAAAAGAGAACTTTATTTCTTTCAAGGGGTTGCAACCTGCAGGCTGGGAAGTGAAGCCTCCTGCTGAGACCAAAAGCAGGCACTTAGAGGGGAGGAAAGGTAGAACAGGAATTTTATACCAAACAGGAAATATACATATTCAACAGGTTTTAGGAGGAGCTATGAATATTCATAAAGGGAGGTCATGCCATCATGGCAAGGAAACATACATGTTACATACATCCTATGTTCACTTTGGGGTGGAGACGTAGCATTAAAATGCAATAAAATTAGTCTCTTCATCAAAAGGTGAAATTTAGGACACAGGTGCTTTGTGGGTACAGGCTTCATAAACCAGCCAGACCTAATTTGTGGTTGGTGGTTATTTATCAGGAAAGAATGCTTTGTGAGACTGCAAAAAGGGAGGGGAATTGGCCATAATATCAAGTGGTTGGCTGAAGTCAGCAGAGGAGTGAGTTTTCCACTCTTTGTTTTCCAAGGCTGGTTTCTATTTATCTCTTAGGAAAAAAGTCTGGCAACAGGTAGCAAGGAAGGAGGGTGTACTGAGAGGCATGACCAACCTCCTGTCCTGTGATGGCCCAGAAATTTAGTTTTTAAAGTTTTTCTGGAGTCTTCTTGGCCAAGAGGGGAGTTCAGTCGGTCAGGGAACTTGGGGTTTTATTTTTGTTTTCACAGAAGGTAGTGACGTTGGAAAATAGGGAGGGTACGTATCTAAGTAATGTCAGAAACGTTAGAATAGATGGCACAAGGAGGGAGAAAAATAGGGCATGGTGAATAACTGGATCTACAAAGTAAGAGGGACTGATGAGTTAGGATGTGCAGATTGGTGACAGTGACATTCATCTTGTTAGGAAAGAGTCCCTACAATAACTAACTTGGAGAGCTTTTTTAAAATGTTAATTCCTGGACTTCACCCTAGAGGCTGATTTTAGTAAGTGGAGTGGGGCCTCTGAATCTGTATTTTAAAATCACCCCAGTGGAGTCCACTGCATAAATCTGAGTCCATACTTTCATTCCTTATGTTTCAGGCATCATTCTAGGTGCAGGAGATGCTGTGGTGAAGGAAAGTCCCTGCCTTTTAGAGCCTTTCAGTAGGAGAGACAGAAAATAAAACAAATATATACAATAATGTTTAGGTTCCAATACGTTCCATGAAGAAAACACATGGGGATGGAGATTGTTGGAAGGTGAGGATAGGGTTGCTATTTTAGATAAGGTAGTTAGAGAACCCTCTCTGAAAAGGTGACAAGCTGAGACATAACAATAAGTGAAATAGTTTGAGAAACACTGAGTTACAAAATATAGAAATAGTAACAGAATGCAATTTATCAATGGCAGGGATAAAGGAGTGGTAAGTTCTGTTTTGGCATGAGTTAAAGCTCTCTGTTAGAGATCTGAGTAGAGATAGCCAATAAATCATAGGATATAACTGTTCAAGGCTCATGGAACAGATCTGGGCGTGGGATCTAGATTGGGAGATATCAGGCTATGGATGGTGGTTGAAGCCGTGAGAGTGTATGGTGGAAGAATAGGGGCTAAGAAAGAAACCCAGGGAGGAAACACTCTTCTGAGGCGGGTAAAGGAAAGGACCCTGGGAGGCAAAGTGACAGGCAACAGAGAGGTAGGAAGAAAACCAGTAGGCAGTGCTGCCAGTGAAAAAGACAGGTTTGAGGAGGGATATGGAAACAAGTTCAAGGGCTGCTCAGAGGTCAAATGAGATAGTGTTTGGCAAGAGAAGGTAATTTTCCATCTTGATGAGCGGCCTCAGAGTGGGAGGGTTGGTGGGGTGGGACTTGGAGTATAACAGAGGATTCAATGGGAGGTGAAAAGTGGAGAAAGTTGTGGTAAAACTGCCCATTGAAAAAGCAGAAGAGAAGTCACGGAGTGGTGAAAGAAGGGCATAGGAATGAGGGAGAATTTTTTAAGGTAGACTTGAACATGTATAGTTGTCAAGGAAAAAAAACAGGGCCAGGCCCAGTGGCTCATACCTGTAATCCCAGCACTTTAGGAGGTCGAGGTGGGTGGATTACCAGACTCCAGGAGTTCAAGACCAGCCTGGACAATATGGCAAAACCCCGTCTCCTCAAAAAACACAAAAAATAGCCAGGTGTGGTGGCATGCACTTGTAGTCCCAGCTACTCAGGAAGCTTAGATGAGAGGATCACTTGAGCCCAGGAGGTAGAGGATATAGTGAGCTGAGATCATGCCCACTGTACTCTAGCCTGGGTGACAGAATGAGAATGTGTCACCAAAAAAAAAAAAAAAATAGCCAATGAAGGAAAGATGATGGAGAGAGAGAAGGGGAGATAATTAAGACACTGACAAAGGACAGGGACTGTGATCTCTCTTCCGTGAGACCAGAAGACAGGGTAGATATTCATGCAGAAACAGTGCTAGGTAAGTTTGGGAGGAAGTGGATTTCCAACCCAAGAACCTTTATTTTACTTGATATGGAGGTTAAAGTCATTTGCAAAGAATGAAGCAGGTAGGAGGCTAGGAAGAGCTGGTAGAGTGGCAAAACTATGAAGAACGTGGACTTAAAAATAGGTTAGTGAGGTGGCAGGACCACAGTGTGATGGTTGGGTCGTGGTTGAGCCAAGTTGAAGGCCCTCACTTTGAGGGCCACCAGTTTGCCCAAGAATTCGTGTTTCTCTAACAAAATTTAGTATCTCAAGAAGTTTAAAAAGGTGGAGAATTAGATAGATCAGTGTTGGGGTTTTGCTATATGCATTTGGAGAAGAAAGGAGAGATAATTGACACTTTCTTTTTTTTATACTTTAAGTTCTGGGAAACATATGCAGAGCGTGCAGGTTTGTTACATAGGTATACATGTGCCATGGTGGTTTGCTGCACCCATCAACCTGTCATCTACCTTAGGTATTTCTCCTAATGCTATCCTTCCCCTTTCCTCAACCCCCACCGAGCAGGCCCTGGTGCGTGATGTTCCCCTCCCTGTAGCAATATGTTCTCATTGTTCAAATGTCACTTATGAGTGAGAACATATGGTGTTTGGAACATATGCTGTTCCTGTGTTTGCTGAGAATGATGGTTTCCAGCTTCATCCATGTCCCTGCAAAGGACATGAACTCATCCTTTTTTATGGCTACTTAGTATTCCATGGTGTATATGTGCCACATTTTCTTTATCCAGTCTAACATTGATGGGCATTTGGGTTGGTTCCAAGTCATTGCCATTGTGAATAGTGCTGCAGAAAACATAAGTGTGCATGTGTCTTTATAGTAAAATGATTTATAATCCTTTGGGTATATACCCAGTAATGGGATTTCTGGGTCAAATGGTATTTCTGGTTCTAGATCCTTGAGGAATCACCACACTGTCTTCCACAATGGTTGAACTAATTTACATGCCCACCAATAGTGTAAAAGTGTTCCTGTTTCTCCACATCCTCTCCAGCATCTGTTGTTTCCTGACTTTTAAATGATCCCCATTCTAACTGGTGTGAGATGATATCTCATTGTGGTTTTCATTTGTATTTCTTTAATGACCAGTGATGATCTTTGTTTCATATGTTTGTTGGCTGTATAAATGTCTTCTATTGAAAAGTGTCTGTTCATATCCTTCACCCACTTTTTGATGGGGTTATTTGTTTTTGTCTTGTAAATTTGTTTAAGTTCCTTGTAGATTCTGGATATTAGCCCTTTGTCAGATGGATAGATTGCAAAAATTTTCTCCCATTCTGTGGGTTGCCTGTTTACTCTGATGATAGTTTCTTTTGCTGTGCAGAAGCTCTTAATTTAATTAGACCCTATTTGTCAATTTTGGCTTTGTTGCCATTGCTGTTGGTGTTTTAGTCATGAAGTCTTTGCCCATGCCTATGTCCTGAATGATATTGCCTATGTTTTCTTCTAGGGTTTTTATGGTTTTAGGTCTTACATTTAAGTCTTTAATCCATCTTGAATTAATTTTTGTATAAGGTGTATGGAAGGGTACAGTTTCAGCTTTCTACATATGGCTAGCCAGTTTTCCAAACACCAACTATTAAATAAGGAATTGTTTCTCTATTTCTTGTTTTTGTCAGATTTGTCAAAGATCAGATGGTTGTAGATGTGTGGTGTTATTTCTGAGGTCTCTGGTCTGTTCCATTGGTCTATGTATCTGTTTTAGTACCAGTACCATGCTGTTTTGGTTACTGTAGCCTTGTAGTATAGTTTGAAGTCCAGTAGTGTGATGCCTCCAGCTGTGTTCTTTTGGCTTAGGATTATCTTGGCTATACAGGCTCTTTATTGGTTCCATAGGAAATATAAAGTACTTTTTCTCTAATTCTGTGAAGAAAGTCATTGGTAGCTTGATGGGGATAGCATTGAATCTATAAATTACTTTGGGCAGTATGGCCGTTTTCATGATATTGATTCTTTATATCCATAAGCATGGAATGTTTTTCCATTTGTGTCCTCTCTTATTTCCTTGAGCAGTGGTTTGTAGTTCTCCTTGAAGCGATCCTTCACATCCCTTGTAAGTTGTATTCCTGGGTATTTGATTCTCTTTGTAGCAATTGTGAATGGGAGTTCACTCATAATTTGACTCTCTGTTTATCTACTCTTGGTGCATTGGAATGCTTGTGATTTTTGCACTTTGATTTTGTGTCCAGAAACTTTGCTGAAGTTGCTTATCAGCTTAAGGAGTTTTTGTGCTGAGGCGATGGGGTTTTCTAAATATATAATCATGTCATCTGCAAACAGAGATAATTTGACTTCCTCTCTTCCTATGTGAATATGCTTTATTTCTTTCTCTTGTCTGATTGCCCTGGCCAGAACTTCTAA
>NW_016813373.1:651217-671922 GCF_001698545.2 Rhinopithecus bieti | reverse complement strand
TTCTCCCATTCTGTAGGTTGCCTGTTCACTCTGATGATAGTTTCTTTTGCTGTGCAGAAGCTCTTAATTTAATTAGACCCTATTTGTCAATTTTGGCTTTGTTGCCATTGCTGTTGGTGTTTTAGTCATGAAGTCTTTGCCCATGCCTATGTCCTGAATGATATTGCCTATGTTTTCTTCTAGGGTTTTTATGGTTTTAGGTCTTACATTTAAGTCTTTAATCCATCTTGAATTAATTTTGTATAAGGTGTATGGAAGGGTACAGTTTCAGCTTTCTACATATGGCTAGCCAGTTTTCCAAACACCAACTATTAAATAAGGAATTGTTTCTCTATTTCTTGTTTTGTCAGATTTGTCAAAGATCAGATGGTTGTAGATGTGTGGTGTTATTTCTGAGGTCTCTGGTCTGTTCCATTGGTCTATGTATCTGTTTTAGTACCAGTACCATGCTGTTTTGGTTACTGTAGCCTTGTAGTATAGTTTGAAGTCCAGTAGTGTGATGCCTCCAGCTGTGTTCTTTTGGCTTAGGATTATCTTGGCTATACAGGCTCTTTATTGGTTCCATAGGAAATATAAAGTACTTTTCTCTAATTCTGTGAAGAAAGTCATTGGTAGCTTGATGGGGATAGCATTGAATCTATAAATTACTTTGGGCAGTATGGCCGTTTTCATGATATTGATTCTTTATATCCATAAGCATGGAATGTTTTCCATTTGTGTCCTCTCTTATTTCCTTGAGCAGTGGTTTGTAGTTCTCCTTGAAGCGATCCTTCACATCCCTTGTAAGTTGTATTCCTGGGTATTTGATTCTCTTTGTAGCAATTGTGAATGGGAGTTCACTCATAATTTGACTCTCTGTTTATCTACTCTTGGTGCATTGGAATGCTTGTGATTTTGCACTTTGATTTTGTGTCCAGAAACTTTGCTGAAGTTGCTTATCAGCTTAAGGAGTTTTGTGCTGAGGCGATGGGGTTTTCTAAATATATAATCATGTCATCTGCAAACAGAGATAATTTGACTTCCTCTCTTCCTATGTGAATACGCTTTATTTCTTTCTCTTGTCTGATTGCCCTGGCCAGAACTTCTAATACTATGTTGAATAGGAGTGGTGAGAGAGGGCATCCTTGTCTTGTACCGGTTTTCAAAGGGAATGCTTCCTTCCAGCTTTTGCCCATTCAGTATGATATTGGCTGTGGGTTTGTCATAAATAGCTCTTATTATTTTGAGATACGTTTCTTCAATACCTAGTTTATTGAATGTTTTTAGCATGAAGGGCTGTTAAATTTTATCAAAGGTCTTTTCTGCATCTATTGAGATAATCACGTGGTTTTTGTCGTTGGTTCTGTTTACGTGACGGATTGATTACATTTACTGATTTGCATATGTTGAACCAGCCTTGCATCCCAGGTATGAAGCCGACTTGATCATGGTGGATAAACTTTTTAATGTGCTGCTGGATTTGGTTTGCCGATATTTTATTGAGGATTTTCACATTGACGTTCATCGGGGATATTGGCCTAAAATTTTCTTTTTTTATTGTGTCTTTGCCAGATTTTGGTATCAGGATGATGTTGGCCTCATAAAATGAATTAGGGAGGAGTCTTTCTTTTGTATTTTTTGGAATAGTTTCAGAAGGAATAGTACCAGCTCCTCTTTGTACCTCTGGTAGAATTTGGCAGTTAATCTCTCTGGTTCTAGGCTTTTTGTTGGTTGGTAGTCTATTAATTACCACCTCCATTTCAGAACTTGTTATTGGCCTATTCAGGGATTCGACTGCTTCCTGGTTTAGTCTTGGGAGGGTGTATGTGTCCAGGAATTCATCAATTTCTTCTAGATTTTCTAGTTTATTTACAAAGAGGTGTTTATAGTATTCTCTGATGGTAGTTTGTATTTCTGTGGGATCAGTGGTGATGTCCACTTCATCATTTTTTATTGTGTCTGTTTGATTCTTCTCTCTTTTCTCCTTTATTAGTCTGGCTAGCAGTCTATCTATTTTGTTAATCTTTGCAAAAAAAAACAGCCCCTGGATTCACTGATTTTTTGAAGGGTTTTTCATGTGTCTATCTGCTTCAGTTCTTCTCTGATCTTATTTTTTGTCTTTTGCTAAATTTTGAATTTGTTTGCTCTTGCTTGTCTAGTTCTTTTAATTGTGATGTTAAGGTGTCGATTTTAGATCTTTCCAGCTTTCTCCTGTGAGCATTTAGTGCTATAAATTTCCCTCTACACACTGCTTTTGCTGTGTCCCACAAATTCTGGTACATTGTGTCTTTGTTCTCATTGGTTTCAAATAACTTATTTATTTCTGCCTTCATTGCGTTATTTACCCAGGAGTCATTCAGGAGCAGGTTGTGCGGTTTCCATGTAGTTGTACAGTTGTATGTGTGTGTAGTTGTGCAGAGCCAGCAGGCAGGAGTATTTAAGTCTGCTAAAGCTGCACCCATAGCGGCCCCTTCCCCCATGTGCTCTGTCCCAGGAGATGGGAGTTTTATCTATAAGCCCCTGACTGGGGCTGCTGCCTTTTTTTCAGGGATGCCCTGCTCAGAGAGGAGGAATTTATAGAGGCAGTCTGGCTACCATGGTTTTGAGGCACTGTGGTGGGCTCTGCTCAGTCTGAACTTCTAGAGGCTTTGTTTACACTGTGAGGGGAAAATCACGTACTCAAGCCTCAGTAATGGTGGACATCCCTCTTCCCATCAAGCTTGAGTGTTCCAGGTCAACTTCAGACTGCTGTGGTGGCAGTGAGAATTTCAAGCCAGTGAATCTTAGCTTGTTGGGCTCCATGGTCTTGCTCCTGCTGAGCAAGACCACTTGGCACCCTGGTTTCAGCCCCCTTTCCAGGGGAGTGAACGATTCTGTCTCATTGGCATTTCAGGTGCCACTTGGGTATGGAAAAAACTCCTGCAGCTAGCTCAGTGTCCACCCAAATGGTGCCCAGTTTTGTGTTTGAAACCCAGGGCTCTGGTGGTGTAGGCATCCAAGGGAATCTCCTGGTCTGTGGGTTGCGAAGACCATGGGAACGCATAGAATGTGGGCCAGATAGCACCATCTTTCATGGCAGGGTCCCTCACAGCTTCCCTTGGTTAGGGGAGGGAGTTCCCCAACCCCTTGCACTTCCTGGATGAGGCAATATCCCACCCTGCTTCTGCTCACCCTCCATGGGCTACACCCACTGTCTAACCAGTCCCAATGAGATGAGCCAGGTACTTCAGTTGGAAATGCAGAAATCACCTGCCTTCTGCGTTGGTGTCACTGGGAGCTGCAGATCAGAGCTGTTCCTATTTGGCCATCTTGCCCGGGAATTCCCAATTGACACTGTTTTATTTTTTATTTTTTTTGAGACAGAGTCTCGCTCTTTCACCTAGGCTGGAGTCCAGTGGCATGATCTCGGCTCACTGCAAGCTTCACCTCCTGGGTTCAAGCGGTTCTCCTGCCTCAGCCTCCTGAGTAGCTGTGACTACAGGTGCCTGCCACCATGCTCGGCTAATTTTTTATATTTTTAGTAGAGGTGGGGTTTCACCGTGTTAGCCAGGATGCAGGATGATCTCAATCTCCTGACCTGTTGATCAGCCCACCTCGGCCTCCTAAAGTGCTGGGATTACAGACGTGAGCCACTGCACCCAGCCCCCACTTGACACTTTTAAAGTAAGTTACCTGTGCTTCTGGAAGGGCAGCCTCTTGTCGTGGGACGATCATTTGGTCCAACCCACCCTCTAGGAGTGTCTGGCCTGATCTGAGGACTGCTGGCATCATAATCACCCTGGAGTTTGTAACAGGAGCAGTGAATCTCTGAGGGACAGAGCCTAGGAGTTTGCATTTTACGAGCTTCCTATACCATTCTAGTGTACATAACAATTTAAATATTGCTGCTTTCTGAGTCCTAAAATCCCTCCCCATCATCCTGATACATCAGTACCCCTTTTGCAACACCCACCAATGAACAGCAGCTGGCAGTAGATGATGCTTCTGGCCAGCAGCTCCAGAGGAAAGCCTCCTCTCCTCTCTGTCCCTGCAGTGTAGTTATGTCAGTCCCTAAGCTTGACCGAATGCCCCAGAAACACCACCGCTCTCTGCCAAGAGTGCTGTGTGTCAATATCTGATCAATACCAAGAGGGGATTCCCCCTTTCCCCTCCCCCTGGCATCCTGCCCATGGGCCCCTCTGGTCCTTTGCCTTGTTTAGGCCTTCCCAGCATGGCTGCAGGAATGTAAGATGGCCTCACACGTTCCCTGAATAGCTGAGGGGGTCCAGCCACTCGCCTTGCTCCCGGAAAGTCCCTTCCCTGGCTGTGCTCTTTTCCATTTTCCCACTGGCTCTGCCCCTGCAGTTTCAGCAAATCCCACTCCCCCGCGGCTCCCAGCCACCCCTTCATGGACCAGAGAGCTGGGAATTTAAGAGGCAGAATTAATTAGGTAAATGTCAGGCGGGCATGAGTCACCAAGGCCCTGAGTATTTTAGTGGATTACAAATGGGAGACCTCACAGCAAGAAGGAGCCTGAGACAGTGTCAGCCACCCCCCATAGGTGCTGATCCCTGCTCCTGGATCATCAGTGCTGCATGCAGCTTTCCAGAGACCCAGCAGATTTGCAGCCAGGACTGGGTGTGGGCAGGGGATGTGACCCCAGCAACTGAGGGAATCCTTATCAGTCTTTTGGATCATTGGGTGCTGAAATATGCAACCAAGCGAAACCAGAAGTTTGTGTAGGCTATAAAACTGAGAGGATTCTCAGAGCTGAAGAGAAACTTCACCCAGGCTGTAAGGAAACCAGCAACCTGCCCATCCTGAATTCTTTTTTGATATTTTTCTAGACTCAATGAGCCTTATTCTTACCCAGTTATTCTCTAAGATGGGGAGCAGGGGGCATCAGGTAAGTGGCTGCCATTTTCTCATGGGATCCCCAGGCTTATAAGAAGAGCTGAGTCCTTTCTCCCCACAAATCTGCCCTCCCACACCCCATCCAGTCCTCCTGCCAAGCTCACCCTGCTGATCAGGCAATAATTGTCAAAGTAACATAAAAACCAGGAGGAATCTTCCAGATGGATTTTTCCTGATGGATTTTTCCCACCTTTCAATGAGTTTTATTCATTTACTCATCTAGCCAAATTATTGAATATGTAGCGGTATGCTACGTACTATTGTCAAATGACTCTGTCATGAATCCTGCTCCTGGTAGTTTTAATCTATGAAGGGAGTCAGAATGTGCTCATCCTAAACTATAATACAAGGTAGAGTGGTGCAAATATCATAAGAGATACAGGGGTTGTGTGTGGGAGGGGGTGTGGTTATGACTGATCAGAAAGAGGAGAGATTATATCAGATTAGGCTGCACAAAGAATACAGACCTTCAGTTAAAGGATGAATGAGAACTGGAGACCAATAATATACAACACAGTGACTATAGTTATTAACGCATATACCTGAAGTTTGCTAAGAAAGTAGATCTCAAGTATTCTCATCACAAAAAACATGGTAATTGCTTGAGGCAATGGATATGTTAACTTGCTTGGTTGTATTAATTATTTCATAGTATATACATACACATATCAAAACATTACATTGTATACCCTAAATGTGTACAATTTTTATTTGTCAATCATACCTCAGTAAAGCTGAAAAAAATTACTGGGAGGTCCCAAGGGAAAGCTTGTAGTGGGAGGTAGTGTTTGAAGCAGTTGGGCTTGCAAGCATGACTCTCCAGTCAGAGAGGCTGGACCTCATCTCTGAGAGCAGAGTTTGTGGGTGGCAGAGCAGGACTAGTGATAGAACTCTATTCTCCTGAATCCCACTCCAGGGATATTTAGGCATTAGATGGTGAGTTTTGCTCCAGCAGGCAGTTCAACCTAACACAACTGATGAAGTATTTACAACACTCAGTACCAAGCTGGGTCTGATGAAGTATCTTTCCTCAAAGAACTCCAAGCCCAGAGAAGTCAAAAACTTCTTGGTAATAGGCACCACCTTCTCCCTGGCCACACAAGTGAGGCCTTAGGAGTCTCCTTTTCCTCTTTCGATACCCTCCCTTTCCTTCTTACTTCCTACATTGAATTGATCACCAATTGTTGTTGGTTCTGCCTCGTTAAAAATTCTATCAAGATGTACTTATTGGACATCTCTGTTAGGTTCTGGGAAACAAAGATGAATAAGGCACAATCTCAAGGAGTCCATGATTAATGATGGAGGCAGATTTGTAAACCAAAAACATGGTGTGATGTGATAGGTGAACAATACATCACAGCAGGAATGCTGTGGGAACACAAAGGGAGTCATGAACTCAGCCTGGCAGGGATTCAGAACGGGTGCCAACAAATGGTTTTCTAGTTCATCCCACCCCTCCATCTACAATGCCATGTGTGCCATCACTCTAAGCTTTTGACAACTGGACTATTGCAAATGCCCCTTAATGGTCTTCTTGTCTCCACACTGGCCCTCTGCCTATATATTCTCCACACTGCTGCTGGGTCTTTTAAAAGTGCAAACTCACCTGTGACATTCCTCACCCTACTTAAAGTTCATCAGTGGCTTAGGATAAAACCTAAATGCCTGTTCTAGCACACAAGGCTGGTAATAATATGGTCTCTGCTTACTTTCTCAAACTTTTAATAGATATGAACCCTTACCCCAGCACACAAAACATCCCCACTTATTTGTAACTGACTTTGCACATGCTGTTCTCTTGATCTATAATGCTATCCCTACTTATCCCCCTGAGGAATCACCACTTTTCTTTCAAGACTTCATTAAAGTTCACTTCCTGAACCCTGCCCTCTGGTCTTCAGGCGTAATTCCTGGCTCCATCTTTGGTCTTTTCATGGTACTGCAAACATTCTCTATTACCCTCATCTGTCTGTTCTGGACAGCAATGGTCCATTAGACACAAGTTTATTCCCAGATAGTGAGCGTTCTGTCGACAGAGGCTCTGTCTTATGCATCTTTATACCTGTGCTGCCCAGAACAGTGTCTGACACATAATAGACATTTGATAAAAGACTGTCACATAAATGTAATTAAATAATCGGAAAAGGAGTGTGTTATCAGATACTTTAGCTTTAAAGAAAATCCTCTACAAGTTACATGGAAATTCTGTGGAAAGCAACTGGGCAACTAAAAGTATATTGAGATGACTTGGTCTTGGCATTACCCCTTAGTTTTTATTTTAAGATTTTTCCTTCATCTATGATTAACAGCACATAACTTGAGACACCCATTTATTGCTAGAACAAGGCATTGGGTATTCTATTGCTTCAGAACATCCCCAGAGATATGATATGCCATGTCCTCTCTGTTCCAAATCTGGCAATTTCATTAATAGCTTTGTGATTTGGGTGATTTAACCTCTCACAGTCTTGGTTTCCCTTATGTAATAAAATTGTCAACCTGTGGTGAGTTCAATAATGTCCCCTGTATTTGTCCGTTTTCACACTGCTAATAAAGACATACTCAAGACTGAGTAATTTATAAAGAAAAAGAGGTTTAATGAACTCACAGTGACATGTGGCTGGGGAGGCCTCACAATCATGGCAGAAGGTGAAAGACATTGTCACATGCCTCTGTGTAAAGAGACCACTAAACAGGCTTTGTGTGAGCAACAAGGGGTGGGGCCATTTTATAGGATTTGGGTGGGTAGTGGAAAATTACAGTCAAAGGGGTTTTCTTCTCTTGCAGGCAGGGGTGGGGGTCACAAGGTGCTCAGTGGGGGAGTTTCTGAGCCAGGAGAAGGAATTTCACAAGGTTAATTGCTCAGTTAAGTGGGGCAGGAACAAATCACAATGGTGGAATGTCACCAGTTAAGGCAGGAATTGGCCATTTTCACTTATTTTGTGATTCTTCACTTGCTTCAGGACATCTGGATGTATACATGCAGGCTTGGGCTCAGAGGCCTGACAGACATGTCTTACATGGTGGCAGGAAAGAGAGAACTTGTGCAGGGGAAACTCCTTTATAAAACCAACAGATCTTGTGAGACTTATTCACTATCATGAGAATAGCACAGGAAAGACCCGCCCCCATGATTCGGTTACCTCCCACTGGGTCCCTCCCATGACACATAGGAATTGTGGGAGCTATAATTCAAGATGAGATTTGGGTAGGGACACAGCCAAACCATATCACCCCTTAAAATATATGTCTACCTAAGACCTCAGAATGTGACCTTATTTGGTAAGGGCCTTTCTAGATGTCATTAAGATAAGGATCTCAAGATCATGATGGATTAGGATGGCCCCTAAATCCAATGATAGGTTTCCTATAAAAGATAAAAATAAGAGACACAGGTACAGAGGAGAAACACAGAGAGAAAGACTTTATGAAGAAAGGATAAGTAGCAGTGATGTATGTAGAGGTCAAAAAATGCTGGGATTCCCAGCAGCCACCAGAAGCTAGGAAAAAGGGATGAAAGAAATGCTCCCTCATAGTCTCCAGAAGGAGGGCACCCTGCTGGCAGCTTTGTTTCAGATTTCTGGCCTCCGGAACTATGAGATAATGAATTTCTGTGTTAAGCCACCTAGTCTGTGGTGACTTATGGCAGTCACAGGAAATTAATACACAGCCTTACCGGGCCCACAGAGTCTTGAGAAGATCAAAGGAGGTGGCGTACATGGAGGTGCTGGGCCACAGAGCTGGGGGTGGAGGAGCTGAGCTCTGAGCCCAGCCCCATCTAGCAGAGCAGCTCTTTTTTCTCTGGATCTGAAGGGCGCCTGTTCTAGGTCCCAGGTGACCTTTCCTCTGCAGAATACACTGGACTCACAGGAGAAGCATGCTCAGCTAGGCCTTTAGTGCTTCCTTGAGAAATAACTCCCTCTCTTCAAAGTGTTTTGAGAGCTCAAGCCACAGGTACCCTGATGACAAAGGTCTCAGGCTCTGATCCTTTTGGTTACTTCTGGAGGGTGCTTCTTTCATCGTCAATTTCTGGCTCTTGGGCCTAGGTTAAATTTATTTAGTCTATAACTTTGTTCTCCTGGCTGCTCAGCTGGGCCCCTCTGAGCACTTTGGCCTGGGATGGTAAGGGACCTGGTTACCTCCATCCCCCAGGATGACTGAGTTTTCATTATTATATACAGCATCCCAGACTCAGCAGACAGGCCCTCTATAAATGGGCACAGTCATTGTGTTGCTACCAAGAAGAAGCCTGCCTCAGCACCAACTTGGGCTTGGCCTTGAGGGCTTGAGAGTGCCATTTGCAAAGCAACCACTGTCAGCATAGTGCTGGTGTGATGCAGGTCTTGAATCCCAAGGAGGGGCTTGCAAGGGCAAGACAGGACCTGATGCTCATAGGAGGGTCGGGGAGAGACAGCTTGCTGGAACAGGAAGGTTGGGGTCAGGGCTGAAGCATAAACTCAGTCATCCAAGCTAAGCATACTGCATAGAGGACAAGGACAGAGATAGAGTAGACCTCAAGAACCCTATTATTAGAAGGGGGAATCTTGGGGAAATGGTACAGAGGAATAACCAAGCAGCCCTGTGGTGAGCATTGATTCTAGGTCATGGTTGTCAGATGAGTGATTTGGAACCCAATACAAAAGCCCAGTGGCTGTGGTCATTGTGGGAGCAATGTCATGAGGTGAGGGGGTTTGTGCAGTTTCTAAGCTGTACCAGATGGAGGCTAGGGAGACCTGACAATACTTAAGTTGTCAGTCCTTCCACATACTGATAGTTTCTTTTTTACCCAGCTGATGTTTGTCCTCATCATTAATTGTTATGGGGACAAAGGAGAGACTACAGGCAAGGAGACAGGGAGAACCATTAAAAGGCAAGGGCCAGGTCAGAGAAATGGTGGCTTAAATTATACCAGTGAAGGCAGGATAGAGAGAGAGAATAGTTGGGATATTCTTTGTGGGTAAAATGAATGAATAAAATGAAAAGAGGATTAGTTATGAGGTGTAAAAATAAGGGGCAACAAGGATGACTCCAAGAATTTTGGCATAAGCACATGTGTGAATCACAGGGCTATTTCTTGAGCCAGGAAACATTGAGGTAGAGAAGACTGGTCTCCAGGGATATAACTGGAGTTTGGTTTCACACATGTTAGCTTTGAGATGTCTATTAGACATTCAAGTGTGAAAGTAACCATAAGCATTGGATATATGGGTCTGGATGTGTGGAAGAGGCTGGGTTCTGAGGTGAAAATTTGGGAGTCCTTGATAGTGGGTGATGTCATTCAGGGAGTAAAGGTGGGTAGAGAAGAGACCCAAAGACCAGAAGCTCTCTTCTACATTTAGAGATCTGGAAGAACAGGAAAATTCAGCGAAAGAGTGTTATTTTAAACCTGGCCTCCCCGTTTTTCTCACCTGCCTAGCCCCTGTAGGCATTTGGGTGGTTAACCACACCAGCCCTGGAGTCAGACACACTCAACTTAGAGATCCAGCTCCATCTTTTAACAATGTGAAAATGTTGGCCATTTAACCTCTCTTCAATTTTTCTCCTTCTTTTTTTTCTTTCTTTCCTTCCTTCCTTCCTTTTTTGTTTCTTTCAAATTTGGATAATAGCCCCTACTTCCACAGGAATTTGTGAAAATTAAAGGTGAAAATACATCCAAATCACTCAAAATCTGGCACATGAGAAGTGCTCATTAAATTTTAGCTATTGTTAACAATGCTATGAAAAATGCTTTATAAATTATAATGTGCTGAGGGATTCTACTGCTACTACCATCATTATTTTACAGATTCTCAGAACCTGTATATTTTTTGGGTACATGATCATTAAGATGACTTACTGATACATATGACATCTTAAATAAGAGCATCTGAAGATGTCCTCTCAGTGATCTTGACAAAGCTCATTCAATTTGTTCCTGGATACTTCTGTTGCCCCAATGATATGATCATTTCACATGCTTAATAAAGGCAGAAGAGGCTGAGGTAGATAGGAGAGATTTTCCATAATCAGCCTCCAAAAGTACAGCCAAAATAGAGTTTCAAACTCTTTAATGAGATTTCTGAAACAGAAGATTCTGGAAGAAGGTTTACCAAGGCACCTCTGTAGTTGGGTGTCACGTTCTCTGGGGACTATTCTACCCTCCCCAGGACTTCATGGAAAGCTTGAGGATTCTTTAGGAACATCAGCTTCTCTTCCTGGTGTCTATGAAAATAGGAACAGCAACAGGTCTCGGCTGATTTGAGTGAATAGTCTGCCGCTGCTTATCTCAATAATTAGAGTTCAAGAAGCTTGACTAGGGATCTGGAAGGCTTTCAGAGAACAGGCATCCTAGTCCAAAGTCAGATACCTCAATTCCCTCCTGGCATTCCACTAAATTCTGTCAGAAGCTGAGCCATGTCTCATGGCTGAAGAATATCCAATTTGTCACCAGAATGGCAACTGGAAGTGAAACATACCTCTTGGAATCTATCATAGCCTTCGACAATCTTTTATTTTCACAGAGTAAGGGGAATAGAGGATATTCTAAGTCCAGTAGAGTTACCCATATAGGCAGTGTAAGGGGAAAGGCAGGTAGTTTTGAAGTCTGAAGCAGGCATCAGCAGACACTGAGTACCTCAGACCCAGCTCTTCTATGGCAAGAACTCTCTGTTCTAAAAATCAAGATGGTTCCAAAATAACCCAAAGTTTTAATTTTATATTATCTATTGGCTATTAACCAGCTATTCTAATGACCCATTGTGAAATTGTTTAATAATTCAGTTAGTATGGAACAGTAGCTCTTATCCCTGGCTGAACTTTAGAATTTAATGGAGAACTTCTGAAAAATATTGTTACCCAGATCATACCTCCAAAGATTCTGCTTTAATTGGTCTGCTGCCAGCCCCAGTAACTGATATGTTTTTAAAGCTCCCCTAGTGATGCTGTTTTGCAGCTGGGGCTGAGAGGTACTAGTATAGAGAATACCTAATCCCAGCCTAATTGTCCTGTTTAGATAACTGGCTTGATCTGGCTGCTGTTGGTTGATTAATTTCTCAGCAGTTGACCCACAAGAAACAATTGGCTGTTCACACATGACCTAGGGATCCATAACCTTACCTTCAGCAGAGACTTAAAGAGACTTCTTCGAAAGAGGAAGTCATGTACAATCCAGGGAAACTAGCCTCACATAAAAGATGTGTGAATTCCAGATCCACTGCTGAATTTGGATATTTTAATTTTTAGATGCAAATCAGAGAAAATGGAGCATTCCCAGGATGAGTCAGAGCACCTCACTCTGAAAAAAAAAAAAACAGTGCTTAAGGCAGGACCTTGGAGAAAGACATACCTCCTCAGCAGAGAAGAATCTAGCAGCTCTCTTCTATAATAATTACAAATAATTATATTTTCTAGTTCTTGATCTGATGCTTTGAAATCTAGGGATTTCCTCATCCTGTAGGGACTGCCTCTCTCAGGGTTAGCCAATTCCTAAAGATGGTAAAGGACTGGCCTGCAAGCATGTGTTTTACATGCAAACCATCCAATCCAGAGCCCACATCCCCAACTATCTCCTCTGTGCAGTTCTCACATACAGGGCCACCATTCCCCTGCCTACTCACCCCAGGACCAGAAACCAGAAAACTAGGAACATCCCTAGAAACCACTAAAATTATTCAAACTAGCCCATTCTAAGTGTGCTTACCTTACCTTGCCCATTTCTTCCCAGAGAAATTACAATAAAAGCTTTTCCCATGTTTTCCTCCCATTCCCTCTGCCTCTCTACTGACCCTGGTACTTTCTTCTGTGGCCCCTCCTTTGCAGTATGTTAGTATAACAAGTTCTCTTTTTCAGTGGTGGTTGTCTCCCAATCTACCGGCCTTGCAATACCAGAATAATAATTATAATTATAATAACTTCTTTCTTAAATCACTTTCCCGAGTCTGAAGAAATAAAAAAACCAGGAGTCAAGCCAAAAGCAACTAGGAAGGAAATGACCCTCTTGCTCTATGGATGGGGGGTTTGGGGTAGAGGGGTTGTGTTGAGAATTGCCTTGGAGATCCATGAGTTTTAAACCCTAAAAAGGATCCCAACATTGAGAACTTGGTCTATGGATGTTTACCTAGCAGAAAACTGCCCTCTGTGGCAGAAACCTTTGTTGCTTCTTTCCAGGTAGAAGTCAGTAAGTCAGTGGTACAACCGCATGTGTCAAGGAACCATTGATAAATGTGCCTGAATTATACTGTATTCATCCGTTCTTATGCTGCAATAAAGAACTACCTGAGACTGGGTAATTTATAAAGAAAATGGGTTTAAATGACTCACAGTTCCACAGGCTATACAGGAGGCATGGCTGGGGGGGTCTCGGGAAACATACAGTCAAGGTGGACAGGTGAAGGGGAAACAAGTATATCTTCACATGGTGGCAGGAAAGAGAGGAGAAGGAAGTTCTACACACTTTTGAACAACCAAGTCTCATGAGAACTCATTCATTATGAGAAGTGCAAGGGGGAAATCTGCCCCCATGATTCAGTTACTTCCCACTAGGCCCCTCCTTCAACATGTGGGGATTACAGTTTGACTTGAGACTTGGGTAGGGACACAGAGCCAAACCATACCATACGCTAAAGGAAGTGTGCCAAGGATAGGTCGTCCAATTAGTACAAAACAACCTCCACAGCAAAGCCCTCCTTGGGGCAATTTTGGAACCTGGAGCAAATTGCTCTTTGTGAAATCTGAGTTCAATGACTATCAAGGGGAACTTTGGAGGTACAAAAAAGGGGGAAACTGTCCCAAAGGACTAACATGCAGCTGGCAAGGTACATGTGGAAAGACAGTGAGATTAGACTACTAGGGGTCTTCTCAGTTTCTCTTGAGGGCCAAGAGCAGGTAAGAGCATAGTAAGTGCTATTAATAACAAGACATAATACATTAGCATCTGAGTCATGTGGAAATGAAATGCTACCCTCTTCTTTGCCCAGTGTCTCTCTGTGTTGCTGTTTCTAGCTACTTAGCACTTGGGATTGTAGGAGTACCACACACAAAAAAAATTTGAAAAATATGAGTCTTTGTCCCAGCTTGGTACATAGCTCTGATTCAAATGATGTACTAATAGGTTCTTCCCCCCTCCCCCCTGCTGAGAGTTGGTTTCTGGAACTTCTCGTAACTTAATAAATCTGGTGCTGAGTCTGAAAATGTGGGCTGCCATTCCTCAGGTTCTGATTCACACTAGATCAATCTGGCTTCTCAGTTCCTCATTTTCCTCATCTATTAAATGGAAAATATATTTAATTATCTACTTATTATATTGAATATCAAATGCATTTATATATGCAAATATTAAGAACAATGCTTAGTTCTTAGTACTTAGTAAGCATTCAATAAATATTAGCTCTCATTAACCACTAAGAAAACTACAAGGTGCTAAGATGTTAAGAAGTCACTCACTTGATTTTGTGAAGGGTAAACTGTTCTTGGACCTCACATGAAAGGTAGAAGTATTCAGTTATTTGTCTCAATTTTAGGGATGCTTAGGGTATGCCCCACAGGTCTCAGAAGCTACAGGTTAAATCAAGATCTGCTACTTTAGGAGTATTGTCAAAGTAAGATCGTTGAAGATCATCTCACCCCCTGGGACCTGACTAGGGCCACTCCACCTCCCTCAGAGTTAGCCAGGTTCTGGGAGCTCAGAAATCTTCAAGGCTGAGTCCATTTTGAAAATGGGCAAGAGCCAGGCTCAAAATCTATTCTGAGATATGGTAGCTTAGGACTCTGGAAAGCCCATTTCCTCCCCTCTTTGTCCAGCTAATTCCTTTGCCCCTGAGAACGTGATTCAGGTTGGCTCCTTAGCAAAGCATTCCATAACTGGCTCAGACCAAATTTGCTGTCCTTCTAGTCTTACTTCTGCTCTAATATTGCCCTGCCTCTCAGCTTGAATGGCACATTTGAAATAAGACAACATATTACAGAGCACTGTACAGTCATTTTTCTGTTGACATATCTGTCCCATGAATTAGGCTGATTTGATCATGAGCTCCTCAAAGTCAGGGGCTTTGTCTCGTTCTTCTTTGTAGCCCCAGTGACTGTCAGAGTGCTGACACACTGCACAGTAAAAGCTGTATAGTAAATGCTAGGATAAGTGAAGGAATTAGAGAAGCCACTCTGAGCATCAATCTAAAAGTGAGAGAAATAATACTTCACAGTATTATTGTCTAGATGCAGTGAGATACTGTCTAATTGTGTACAAGATAATTATAGCTTAGGTGTGTCCTGGTGCTCATTGTCTGACACAGGTATCCCTTCAATCAGTGGTTATTTCCTTCCTTTCCCACAGGGTTCTTTTTCAAAGGTGACTTTGCCATCAGGGTCTCTAAGTCTGTCTTCTAGAGTACCTGGGAGGTCTGTATCCCCAAGACTGGAAACCTAGCTGGGCACCTCGCCCATAGTCCTCCAAGTGTGTGAAGACTTGCCTTCCTCCACCTCAGGGCAACTTTCTTAGACCCCTTAGCCACACATTCCCCAAATTATTATCTGAGACTTCATGTCTTATCATGGATTCTTGTCAAAGATTATTTCAGAGCCTATATTATTTCTTCTAAAAAATTGATGCTCTTCCTCCTCAAATTCGGTTAAATATTTTGGTGGAAACCTCAGCAATTAGGAAGATGTTCACCAGATACAACATGACCTTGCTAGCACTTTTTTGGACTCCAAGACTATTTCTGGACAGAAAAAGAATTATTTACTTGCACTAAAGAGCACCCTGTTTCACTGTAGCTATTTTAACCTGTCAGAAATATGAACGTTATTTTTTCTCTTCCTACCCCCTTTTTCTCAAATAATTTCCATCATATATTTGACATGGCCACTTGTAATGGAGGCAGACTGTGACTGTGGGCAATGTTGCTTAGTTAGACATTAGCTCTCTTCCAGGAAGGATGATGCGCCTATGTGATGGATGGCGGTCTGGGGAAAAATCAACCTAACCATGCCCCTGGGTATTTCCAGACAATCAAGTATATTGTAGATGGCTCTGGAATGGGATCCATACTCCCTTTATGGACTATCATACAATACTACTCCTGCCACATTAAGACCTTTGGAGGAATCTCAGGACTTAGCAGTCCTGCAGGAAGAACACAGCTGGAGAGCATTTTCTTCCATGCATTCTACTTGCCATTTGATGCAGGCTTGTTGGCATGCTGAAGATAATGCTGCTGATTTGCAGCTGTACACCACATAGGAAACTGCAATGAACTGCAAGGTACTCCAGATGCTGAATGTGCACCTAGCTTTCAAGTTTGCCTCAGGGCTCCAGAGGATGCTGGGAGTGATTGATTGTAACACAGTGAGGCAGTCACTGTACCTGCCAGCCTGCCAAGCATCTGGGTGCACACTAAAGGGGGGCCTGCTGCCTAGTGGTGGTGTCAGGAGTTAGATGAAAATACTACCTAATGATCCTGTGACGTGGCACAGAACATAACTCCCATGTCCTGGCTACATAGTAAGTGTGGTGCCACATGTGTTAATACCACCTAACTTCCTGGATTATACAAGGGCACCAGTAACAGGTCTTGTTCTACCCCTCCTAGAAACTACTATCACACATCCCAGGATATTGAGATGGGCTTCTCAGTGATTACTTGCAGCAGAATTCTGCTCTTTGAAAGACACTTTGAAAGGTAATAAAAAGCCACACATTGGGAAAATACATTTGCAAAGCATGTATCTCATAAATAACTTACATTTAGAATATATAAATCTCAAAACTCAAGAAGTAACCAAGTTTTTAAATGTGCAAAATATTTGCAGAGACCCTTCAAAAAAGATATACAAATGGTTCTTAAGCACATGAAAAGATGTTCAGTATCATTAGTCATGAGGGAAATGCAAATTAAAACCACAATAAAATATTACTACACACCTTTAGAATGGCTAAATTTCAAAAGAATACCCCAAGTGTTGGCAAAAATATGAAGGAACTGAAACTCTAATGCATTGCTGGTAGGAATGTAAAATAATATAATGGCTGTGGAAAACTTAGTTTCTTAAAAAGTTGAACACATGCCTACCATGTGATCCAGCTATTCCACTCCTAGGTATTACCCCAAACAAAAGCACATGTCCATACAACAACTTGCTCACTATTCATATCAGCTGAATTTGCACTAGCTCTAAACTGGAAACAACCCAAATGTCTACCAACAGGTGAATAAATGAACAAATGGTGACATATCCATACAATGGAACACTACCCTAACAAGCAAGAAGTCACTAATACACACAACCACAGGGATGGATCTCAAAATAACTATACTGAGTGATAGTAGCCAGGCAAAAAAAGAGTACGTACTGTACGATTTCATTTGTATAAAATTCTAGAAAATGCAAACTAATGCATAGTAACAGAAGCAGATCTGTGCATGCTTGGAGATAAAGATAGGGAGAAAGGCACAAGGGAGGGGATTGCAAAGAGGGATGAGGAAACTTTAGGAGGTGACACATATGTTCATTATCTTGATAGGAGTGATGGCTTCACAAGTATTTAAAATGGCAAAATTTATAAAATTGTACATTCTACATATACACAGTTTTCAGTATGTTAATTATACCTTAATAAAACTGGAAGTGGCATCCCATGGGATACTTTTCTTGTGCATAGTTAGCAACAGTAATAGCATAATATTCCTACCATGGGAGCTCCTGGGGGTTCTGGATTAATAGGATATCACATGGTGAATCTCCAGAGCATTCTGAGCCTGCAGATTGTTTTTGAGGTAAAGAAAACATCCATGGAATTATCTGTTGACAACTTCGGTCACTCTGCCACACATGCAACCTAGTTCTGTGCCAAGTTCTCATGGGAACATGGTTTAGAGCCAAGGAGCTTCTAGTCTTTAAAGGGATGAAAGGGATCAGGATATGCTACCCCCACATATGCTACTTTGGAAAAGGGATAGTTTTGAGATGAAGGCAACTGAGAAGCTACAAATGCAGAAAGAGATTTCTGCCCTTATCTGCTTAAAAGCAAGGCATAAATTTGATTCTGTGAAGGTTTTCCCCTGTACCAGAAAAGAAGAGGGGACCCTTATCACCAGAGACAGAGAGTTGACACCAAGATGAGTTTGCGTAAATGGCTTTACTAAAATAAGCCTTACATTCATTCCCTTATTTGCTAAGTCACTTCCCCATGATTTATTGTCCCTCAAAGTCCAAACTCGCTTTCCTTTGTTAAATGTCTTTAAATCCCTGATTCTAACCACTTCTTTGGTTCTTACTTTTTTCTGTGAACTCCTGTGCATGTAAACATTAATGAACAGTATGTACTTTTTCTCCTGTTAATCTGTCTTTTGTTAGTCTAATTTGAAGGTCCCTAGTCACTAGTCATTGAACCTAACAGGGTAGAGGAGAAGTTTTTCCTCCCCAACAGGAGTTATGAATCAAGTGGAAAAAGCAAATCAGCCTCAGCATATAATGATTCAACCTTAAAATATATTACTTGGTAGACTTAGCTCTTGGTTCAATTCCATATGCTGATTGAAATTATTTCATGATGTCTAAAAAGGGATGGAAATACTTATCCTGCCCCTTGTGAAGGTGCTATAAGCGTAAAATAATCAGATAGTTGTGGGAATGTGTTTGATAATTACTCTCATTTCAGATGTTTTAGATGCATACAAAGAGAAGCAGGAGGGTGAAGACTATGTGGTTAAAGTCTATTGCGTCTGTCCAACAGCCTTCCCTTCTCATAGTACCAGCCTACCCTCTTCTCCTTGAAACTTTCTTCTCCAGGCACTCATGTGGTTACAGGAAATTTTAAATTTTCATATGTTCCCATAACCTAGCTTCATGGTCCCTAGTGATTTCTTTTAGAAGTCAGTGCTGGCCCAAGCCAACCCTATCAGGGTCCTTCCCTGTCACTCTTCAAACTGGCACTAAAATAATAGTGGTGGTTATTTTCTGGAGGTAAAAGCTATGAAGTGTGAGGACTGGGCACTGTCCATGGCATCTGCACTGCTATGTGGAGAAAGCTGAACTGCAATAAAAGAGAATACAGAGAGGAAACAGAAAGAGAGATGTTGATGGCAGTCCAGGTTCTGTTTCCCGCCTGAGGCATCCCTGCCCCTCCTGTCTTTTGATTACTCAGCTCTTCTTTGGCTTACATAGATTATTTTTGTGTTCTTCCAAAAAAACTCACCTCTTTGCCTAACCACTTTGAATTGGGTTTATGTCACTTGCAACAAAATTTTAATAAAACAGAGTGGGAAAATTTTGCAAAGATTCAATTCAGTTAACTATTGAGCACTTACTATTTGCCTAGTGCTTTCATGTATATCTAACAAAATCTTACAATGGTGATGTTATTTCTCACGTTTTCCAGATAAGGAAACTAACACTAAGAAATATACACCAAGTAATAGAAAATAGAACTAATCACAATCAGAGACCTGGTGTGGTGGCTCACGCCTGTAATCCCAGCACTTTGGGAGCCAAGGCAGGCAGATCACTGGAGCTCAGGAGTTCAAGACCAGCCTGGGCAACATGATGAAATCTCATCTCTATAGACAACACAAAAATTAGCTGGGTGTGGTAGTGTGCGCCTGCAGTCCCAGCTACTTAGGGGGCTGAGGCAGAAGGTAGGATCGCTTGAGCCCAGGAGGTTGCAGCTGCAGTGAGTGTTTATGCCCCTGCACTGCAGCCTGGGCAACAAAGCAAGACCCTGTCTCAAACAACAACAAGAAAAAATCAGATTCAGGACTCAGTCTGTCAGTTCCAAAGTCACTCACATTCTTCCCACTATATATACTATACTGCTGTGAAAAGAACTCTTCCAGACCAAGTCTTACGTACCTTGGTATTTTCTACACCTTGCAGATTTCTTAGGTGGTGGTTACTTTATACATTGAATGAGCGAAGTGTTAAGTTTAATTAGAATTGTTCTGAATTCAAAGAGCTAGGATAGGACCAAGCAAGATTAGGTAGTCTCTGCAAATAAAGCATTCTACATAATTGATGTATTACTCAAAATGAGTCTAAAATTAAGTTTCCCTGAACCTAGTGATATTTTAAACACGGAAAAGAACTTGCTTCCTAAAGGAACCTATAATAAATCTTTTTAAACAATAATTATGCCCTATTTTAACTTGTGAATAAATCTAGATTTTCCCGTAATAGGTCTATTTAAATCAGAAAGTACAGACCAGTAGCCTGTGGGCTAAATTTGGATTTCAGATATGTTTTGTTTATTCAGTACAGTGTTTAAATACTGAAATAATTGTCAACATTCAAAAGCAGGAGTTTTTACATAAAACTCTGAGTTTGTGGGGCTTTTTATTTTTTGTAAGTGGGATGATGTCACACTAAGCCTGTCAGCATGGAGCATGTGACAGCAATCAGCTGAGTGAAGGAATGACCGCTGCCTTTGGTCAGAGCGAGGCCACAGTCCTCCCCTGATCCTCACACTGTACTTACCTCCCTGTGTGCATTTACATTAGAACTCTAGGTCATATTGAGCATGGGAAGAGCACATGTAGGTGGGCAGGGTTTCCCAAGGAACCCCCAAATGAGGGACCTATCAGAAGTGCTAACAAAAGGCATATGTTTTCCTGACTACCTGGAAATCTGTATTTGGTAAGTGCCATAAGTTACTTCTCATCCTGTTTCACTTGGTAAATAGTAAACTTGGCTTTCTTTCTGGCATATGCACCAGCACTAGACTCATCCCCTAAATGTCTTCCCAGAAATCTTCCCTAATGGCATTGAAATGCAAATTAGAATAAATGCAAAACCAAGAGTTTGGAACCCTGGCAATTAGAAAATTCATTTGTTGACTCAGCAAAAAAAAAAAAAAAAAAAAAAAA
>NW_016813373.1:639455-648329 GCF_001698545.2 Rhinopithecus bieti | reverse complement strand
AAAAAAAAAAAAAAAAAAAAAAAAGCTGGTGTAGGAAATTACTCTGCAACTTTTTTAGGTTTCTGGACTGTTCTTTTGTTTTGTTTTCTTAATTTGGCTTTAGTTTCTTGTGATGTATCCGTAATGAAGTTAGCAAAATAGATAAGAATTAAGCTTTTTAAAAATTCCCTTCCTCTCTTCCATGAATTACTTCCCTAGACTGTGTGCAATGCCTACATGTCATATACAGCAAAACATAGACATGTGGGATCAGAGCCAGAATAACCAAGCTCTCACACCTACTAGAATGCAGTCTTATTGGTAAGGTTAGTTAATTCTTTGTCTCAGCCTTCTTAGAAGACAACTCAGAATTTAAACATGTAAGATTTGATATCAAATAGCCTGGCTCTGCATTCTGACTCTATTACTTACCATTCGTATGTTCTTGCGCAAGTAAGGAACTCCTCTGTGTCTGTTTCCTCAACTTTCGTACAGGAATGATGACTATAACAACTGTCTCAGAGGATCATTGCAAGTATTATAATACCTAACTATATAATTTTCAATATGTGAAATACATAATTATGCAAGTATAAGGTACAAAATATATCAAGGATTAATTTGACTCATTAATGATGGAACCAGGAGGATGACAAAACTGGTGTAAAGGAAGATACAAGAAACTTGGAAAATAGAAAGAAGCACCAGAATAAGATTGGAACATTTTCACAGAAAACTGATTAATGTCCTCTAAGTAAAAGCACTATGATCGTTAGGATTATCTTTCCTATCAGACAAAATAATTTGCAAAATCATTTGTAACGTTTGATTTTCCAAAAGTTAGAAAATAACTTTATGGAGCCTGGGATCTGATTAGTATTAAGTGGGAAGTCAAAGTTACCTCCTCTAGAGAATCATGTAACCCTTATGCAAGTTTGTTGGACGTTGCTCTGTAAGTCTTCAAAAGGTCATGATGTAGCCTTTTTACCTTATTTCCAAGTTATTGGTAATTTTGCTTAAAGGATTTAATGTAATAATGCTCATAAAGCCATTGAAATAGTACCTGTGTTCAGTAAATATTAGATATTTTCATTACTTGCAAAATGGGGAAAATTTTTATGCCCCACATGGTGGTATTGTAGAAAAAACTGGGTTCTTGTCACATGACCAGGAAAGATTAGGCACACAGACACTTTGAAGGGTGAGGGGTTACAGAATTTATTGGGCAAAAAGGAAAAAGACTCTCAGCAAAGCCAGAGAGGTTCCTGTTAACAGGCCCACATCTCACAGATTGAATTCCAGGTTACTATCCAGGAACAGGAGAGGCAAGGCTCCTCCCCACTGCAAATGGCACGAACTTCCCAAGGCCTCACCCCATCCTCCTAGTGTGCCAGCTGGCCAGAGGTTCTCCAGGAGCCCCTTTTAATTACTTGGCTATCTTGGTGGTGGTGGTAGTGCTGCTGGTGGTTTTCTGTTTTATTGTCATTGATTTTTAAGAAACAGGGTCTCACTCTGTCACCTAGACTGGAGTGCAGTAGTGCCATCTCAGCTCACTGTAGCCTCAACCTCCTCGCTGGGCTCAACAGATCTTCCCACCTCAGCCCACCCCACCCCACCAACCCCACATGGTTGTTAAATTAATCTATATAAGGTCTTAGCATCCTGTCATCCACATAGTAAGTACTCAATAAGTGTGAACTGTTGTTATGGTTGCTGGAATGTCAGAAACATGTAATCATGCTACAGTATAACTGTATTGGGAAACTATGATATGAACTTCGCACATGATTACAAATTTTGGAAATTTTCCCACTATTAACATTTTAAAAATGTGCCACATTCTAGTAGTTTCAATGCCAATGCTTTGTATTCAAGTGTCCTTAATTTTATTCTATTATAAGAGGAACACCTTAAACTCTATAAGAAAGGCTCTTTTCAGATTAATCGGTCTGTCAATCAACCAGAGGTCCACTGAGTCATACTCTCCAATTTGGCTTCTGTGTTCTTATTTCATGAATAAATTTTCACAGGGAGAAAATGTATTATCCACTTTTTTGTAAATAATGTTGAGTGAGTGCATCTATCTCTAAGTTTTCACAGAAAACTTTTGCGTTAGACATGACAGATTTCTTGTCTCAAAATGTCTCATTAATGAGATCCATGATCTTTACTACCACTGTCACTACACCCACTCTTTATCTCCAGAGAATACCCAAGATCTGAAAAGTATCTGCTGAGAGATGAAATAGCCAGATTAAATAATAAGAACACTTTTTTCACTGTATTGGTTTCATTAGCAATGTCTATACTTACTGAAAACTGGCCAATATTTAGAGCCATTTCCCAGTAATGAATTAGTGTAGAGGCAAGATAGTTCTTTCGTATTTACATCCAACTATTATCAAGCACCTACTCAATGCAGTATTCTACCACATCTGGTATCTCATTTAATTTACCCTGAGGGCAGAGACCATTCTGTGGGTGGACTGTTTCACACTCAGCACAGTAATAGGATTGAATATACCCATTGGGCATGCAAATGTTGCATCTTAGAGGTATTTGGGAAACTCCAGGAAGAAAAGAAAAAATAGGCCATAGGAACTACTTTGAGCATCTTTACATAAGCGGGTTACAGCGATCAAGGATCATAAAGCTTGGAATCTCATACCTATTTAGAGAGCCTGGAAGGTAATTAAACACCTTTGCACCTAATCTACTTTCCAAAAAAAGTGGAGAAGCCAAATTGCTCAGCTTGGAGAATCTGGATTGCTCCAACACAAGATTCCAAGGAATTGAGAAAATCTGTAAAATAAATATTATATCCAAATTATGTGCAATTTTTAGGACTAAGAAAGCCATTCAGCCTTTTAGGAAAGCAGACTAAGTCAATTGCTGAAGTCCTGGGTCAATCAGCAAATATATTTGAGACCTGTTGCTTTCCATCACTCTCTTAGGCACCCTGTATCTTAGATTAAAAGACAAAAGTAGCACAACTGTAGAGATGCAGCATTTATGTCTACACTGAGCCTTTAATAGCTCCTCACTTCACATGTGTAGGGAAAGAAAGACTTTTCCTCTACCCTCTTGGTGTAAACCAAGAATATATGAGACAAGTCTCAATCAACTTAGAAAGTTTATTTTGCCAAGGTTAAGGACACACCCATGACACAGCCTCAGGAGGTCCTGACAACATGTGCCCAAGGTGGTTGGGCATAGCTTGGTTTTATCCATTTTAGGGAGACATGAGACATCAATCAGTATATGTAAGATATACATTGGTTTGGTCCAGAAAGGCAGGACAACTCAAAGCGGGGGCTTCCAAGTCTTAAGCAGATAAAAGACAAACAGTTGCATTCTTTTTAGTTTCTGATTAGCCTTTTTCTGAATACGTGATTTATAGGAATATTCACCTATGTTTTAGTCTGGCTTAGTGATACAATAGAGCAAAGGTACAATCAGATATGCATTTGTCTCACGTGAGCAGAGGGATGACTGAGTTCTGTCTGTCCTTTATCCACAAGGAATTTCTTTGTGGGCAAATTGTGAGGGAGGTATGTAGCCTCTTATCTTTGTAGTTATTTAGGAATAAAATGGGAGGCAGGTTTGCCTGACAGTTCCCAGCTTGACTTTTCCCTTGGCTTAGTGATTTGGGGGTGCCAAGATTTATTTTCCTTTCACATTAGTTTCTGTCCCTGGGCCTTTGAATTGAACAGACATAAGACACATTAGGAGAAAAAGCATACAAATTTTGTTTGATGTTAATATTTTTATGTGGCATTGGAGATCCATAGAAATACTTTTAAAACCCAAAGAAGAAGTTAGACCTGTGGGCCTACATATCGTTTTAACAAAGAGTAATAGATTTTGGAGCCATGACAAGAAAAAGGAAAAAGCGATTTGGGCTGGAGGCAGTAAGTTGTAGGAAAGCAACTAGGAAAACATGTAGGGAAACTAATGGAAGATAAGTGTTATTTTAGTGAGGTTTATTTGTACAGACTCATCTCTGTGTCAACTCCCTGTTTCTAGTGATAGGAATGTTTTCTTCCTGGCACATGAAGGGCACCTTTCCCAAAGGAAATTTATGCCCTACCTTTTAGGTAGAAATGGGGAGAGCTGAGAGCCCTTTATCCACTGTTTCTCATTGTCTTCAGCTCCAAGTAATCAATATGGCAAAGTGGCATATTTTGGGGTAGTGTATTCTGATTCCCTTCTAATGGTTTTAAGTTGTAGCATCTTTCTAGTCAGTGTCTTCTACCACAGTATTCCAGGTGTGTTATAACCAATATGGAGTATAGAAAAGCCACCACTTTCTTTATTCAAGTACCATAGTTCATGTCAATGCTATCAAAGTTGAATCAGTTCTTTGGCTGCACAGCTCAAAGTACTGACTCATCCTCAGCCTCTTGTCATACAGTTCCCAAAGTCTCTGTCACATGTGCTGTTGCTAAGCTCCTTCTCCTCCACCCTTGATGATACAGATGCTTTTTTTGGAACAAAGAGCTAACTCTGGGACTTAAATGGGTATTCTTAGGTGTGGCCTCTGTATTGTTCATTCAGGTAAACAATTTTTATGAGTACATTTGCTGAAAGAGAAAACATAGGAAGAAAAGCAGGTGTTTTATCGGTTTCTTGGGTGAGTTATAAGTTCTATTTTGCACATAATAAGCTTGGATTGGCAACAATGAAAATGTCAAATATAGAGTTGAATATGTTAATGCTAACTTGAAGGGCAGACCCAAGCTAGGATTAGAGATTTGGAAATTATCGTTAGACTGATGGAAAGTGAACAAAAGGGAAAGGATGAGAGGTCCAGGGGTAAGAAGAGAAAAGGGTGTAAGAAACTCCACCACATAGGTCTTGGAAGAGAAAGAGGATTCCACAAAGGAAGAAGAAAGGGAGTATCCCGACTTATAGATAGAAAACCAGCAAGGAGTCCTCAAGGATGGAATTGTCAATTGTTTCAAATGCTGCTTAGAGGTCCAGTGTATTTCTTTCTTTACAATTCTATTATGCAAACTTTAGCTAGTGTGTCACAATATTCATTCAAACAAATTTATATCTATATGCTAGGCATTCTTCTAGGTCCTGGAGCTAAAGCAGGTAATAAAGCAGACTTGTTCTGTGTAAGGCAGATTAAAATATTTCAACAAGACTGAGATAAGGCAGAGTACTGTCTTCCTGTAGTTGGGAAATCCAGCATCCTTCTGTTTCAGCTAATTTTGACCATCTTAATAAATCATATCAAGTTTGCATTTTGTTTTCTTCCCCAAAAGGGTAACATGAGAGACCTTGTCAAATGCTATATTGCAATCTGTGATGGTAATATTGTCACCTTGACTGGATTGAAGGATGCAAAGTGTTGTTTCTGGGTGTGTCTGTCAGGGTGTTGCCAGAGGAGATTAACATTTGAGTCAATGGACTGGGAGAGACAGACCCACCCTCAATCTGAGTGGTACCATCCAATTGGTTGCCAGGATGGCTAGAAAAAGCAAGCAGAAGGTGGAATGAGCTGACTTGCTGAGTCTTCTAGCCTTCATCTTTCTCCCCTACTGGATGCTTCCTGTCCCTGAACATCAGACTCCACGTTCTTCAGATTTTGGACTCTTAGACTTACATCAATAGTTTGCCAGGGGCTCTGGGGTCTTCAGCCACAGACTGAAGGCTACACTGTTGGCTTTCCTACTTTGAGGTCTTGGGACTCAGACTGAGCCACTACTGGCTTCCTTGCTCCTCAACTTGCAAAAGGCCTATGGGAGGACTACACTTTGTGATTGTGTGAGTCAGTTCTCTGTAATAAACTCCCTTTCATGTATATGTATATTCTATTAGTTTCATATCTCCGGAGAATCCTGACTAATACAAAATCTAAATGTAATAACTCTCGTGTATTTTCCTGATCTCCTGAGGTAGCAGTATCTGTGGTTGATTTTTCTACTTTGTGGGGGATGGAATTGTCAGAAAATAAGTTTGAAATTTGTCGGATACTTGAATTTTAGTCAACTAATTCAGCCCACAAGTTATCAAATATTTACTGAATATCCACCTTGTGCCAGGCACTGTTCTAGGTACTGGGATACTGTGGTGGACAAAACCAACAGGGACCCCAACTTTTCACAGAAGGTAGAGTAGTACTTAAGAGTATGGACTGGGTTTAAAGCTCTTCTCTGTCACTTACTAGTAAATTATTTCCTCTTTGACCCAATTCTATTATCAATTAGGGCTCAGTTTCATCAAATGTCGAATGGGGATAATGATAATAAATCTATTACATGGTTATTAAAAGATAAATTTTTAAAAGGGTAAAATCATGATTCTCACACAAATGTAAAATGTAAAGTGAACACGTATTAAATATTTATATCATAAATGAGGAAACTAGTAAGATGTTACACATAAGTCAAAGAATATGTATACACATATATGCACACATATGCTATGCTATATATATATATATGTAATCAGAAATGCTAATGTTAATGCTAATTTGAAGGGTGAACCCAAGCTAGGATTAGAGATTTGGAAATTAGTACATTGATGGGAAGTGAATAAAAAGGACAGGATAAGAGGTCCAGGGGTAAGAAGAGAAAAGGGTGTAATTGTCACACACCACAGAGGTTGAGAAGGTAGGACATGAGAAGCGTTCATTAGATTTAGCAAGAGAGTTCGTTTCAACTTTGGTAATAGGAACTTTAATGGCATGATGTGGAAGGAGGTATTTGAGTAGAAGAGTGAGTTGGAGATAGTTGTGTTATGTGTGTGTTTAAATAAGTTTAATTGTAAAAGAAAGGTGAGAGGGCAATATCTGGATGGGAAGAAGGGAAAAAGGGAGAAGGTGTTATGGCTTTATATGTTGTTTCTATGTTACGATGGAAGAAAATTAACATCATTTAAAAATAAATGGCAAGAAACCAGTAGGGAAGAGGTTTAAGATACAGGGGGAGAAAAGGGTAACCTATAGGTGAAAACTTCTGAGAAACAGGTGGCATAGAATCCAGAGACCTTTCCCTCTCTAGAAGGAGAAAAGTAGAAAATTACTAAGGATGCAAGTTCACTTATGGATCTAGGGGCCAGAATTTGAGTGAGTTTCCATCTGATGGAAGAGAGAAGTGCAGATATTTTGAAGGACCAGAAATTGAAAAGAGGTGGAGAAGGTTTGAAACAGCATTGTGAAGATGGGGATGTATAGAAGGAACCTACAGAAGAACAACTGGGAGGTACTGAGAGTCCACTCACAGCTGGAGACTCAGATCAGAAAGTCCAGATTGCAATCGTTACAAGGGCTAGTCAGCAGCTTCTCAGACCTTACCTTATCCAAAGCCCTAACCACAGGTTCCTCAGGCCTTCAGCTTTTTGCCCAAGGCCGCCACAAACCCTGAATATGTATCCCTGGGTTTTTTCTGGTGAAATCATCCCTGCAGTTATGAATCACAGGAACGGGAGGCTTTTAGAGTTCGGTAGGTCTCTACAGGATCCTTATCACACCTGAACACACTTCTGGAAGACAGCACATTTCCTCCTACAATATTGTTCATGGAGAACTTTTTGGAGGGCAAATATTTGTCTTAGTATTTTCAGAGAAAAGAAAGACTAAATATCTACCTTGAGCTGGAAAACTTTGTCTTGTTTTGGTTTCCATAAACCATTTTCCATCCCTGAAAATTGTAAATGAAGTTTAAAGGGAGATAACATATGTATGCCTGTCTTATGGTTTCATAAAATATTTTCCACAAAAAAACAAACATTTTGCAGTTTCACAATTCTAAATGTATTCTAGTCTGTTGCAGTAGGTATGTTTAGAGGATAGATGATAGCCAGATTTGTATCTAAGCAACTCTTCTGTGACTGACTTAAATTGGGGAGCTGCAAGTGGGATTATAAAGAACACAGAAACATGCTAAAAAATTATCACAAGGTCAAACAGCATTGCTGGTGGCTCCTGGCAAGGGACTGCAATTGAGCACCAGAGCTGCACTGGAGATAAGACACCTCAAGGCCTCCATGTGATGTTGTCAAAGTGATCTCAGTTAAACTCTTTAGAGGAGTCATTCTTTCTCCTCTCCTAACCCATTCCCGCTTTAAATAAGTGGTATTTCATTGTATGGATGTATCACTTTAACCACTCATCTGTTGATGGAGATTTGGGTTGCTTCAAGTTTAAGACTATTCCAAATTAAGTTTATATGAAAATTCACATATAAGTTATATGGGCATATGCTTTAATTTATCTTGGATAAATATGTAGGAGTGGAATAGACAAATCACAGTAGGTGTATTTTTTTTAAACTTTTTAAGAAACTGTGAAACTGTTTTCCAAAGTGGTTGTACCATTTTACATTCCCAGCAGCAATGTATAAGAATCACAGTTCCTCCCCATCTTTCCCAGTACTTAATATGGTCAGTCTTTTTAATTTGAGCTATTCATATATATATGTACATACATACATGTACATATATGTGTATATATGTACATACATACATGTACATATATGTGTATATATATGTACATATATGTGTACACACATGTATATATATACACATACACACACACTTTAAGTTCTGGGAGACAAGTACAGAACCTGCAGGTTTGTTACATAGGTATACACGTGCCATGGTGGTTTGCCGCACCCACCAACCCATCATCTACATTAGGTATTTCTCCTAATGCTATCCCTACCCTAGCCCCCAACCCCCTCGACAGGCCCCGGTGTGTGATGTTCCCCTCCATGTGTCCATGTGTTCTCATTGTTCAACTCCCACTTATGAATGAGAACACGTGGTGTTTGGTTTTCTCTTCCTGTGTTAGTTTGCTGAGAATGATGGTTTCCAGCTTCATCCATGTCCCTGCAGAGGACATAAACTCATCCTTTTTTATGACTGCATAGTATTCCATGGTGT
>NW_016813373.1:633787-638458 GCF_001698545.2 Rhinopithecus bieti | reverse complement strand
TCTGATGGTAGTTTCTTTTGCTGTGCAGAAGTTCTTTAGTTTAATTAGATCCCATTTGTCAATTTTGGCTTTTGTTGCCATTGTTTTTGGTATTTTAGTTATGAAGTCTTTGCTCATGTCTATGTCCTGAATGATATTGCCTAGGTTTTCTTCTAGGGTTTTTATGGTTTTAGGTTTTACACTTAAGTCTTTACTTCATCTTGAGTTAATTTTTGTATAAGGTGTAAGGAAGGGGTCCAGTTTCAGTTTTCTGCATATGGCTAGCCAGTTTTCCCAGCACCATTTATTAAATAGGGAATCCTTTCCCTATTTCTTGTTTTCATCAGGTTTGTCGAAGATCAGATGGTTGTAAATGTGTGGTGTTATTTCTGAGGTCTCTGTTTTGTTCCATTGGTCTATATAGCTGTTTTGGTACCAGTACCATGCTGTTTTGTCAGTCAGGAGTAGGTTGCTCAATTTCCATGTAGTTGTGTGGTTTTGAGTTGTGTGGTCCTGAGTTCTAATTTGATTTCACTGTGGTGTGAAAGACTGTTATAATTTCCATGCTTTTGCATTTGTGGAGGAGTGTTTTACTTCCAGTTATGTGGTTGATTTTAGAATAAATGCTATGTGGTATTGAGAAGAATGTATATTCTGCTGATTTGGGGTACAGAGTTCTGTAGATTTCTATTAGGCCCACCTGATCCAAAGCTGAGTTCAAGTCCTGAATATCCTTGTTAATTTTCTGTCTCAATGATCTGTCTAGTATAGACAGTGGGGTGTTAAAGTCTCCCACTATTATTGTGAGGGAGTCTATGTCTCTTCATAGGTCTCTAAGAATTTTTTAATAAATTTGCATGCTCCTGTATCAGGTACATATATATTTAGGATAGTTAGCTCTTCTTGTTGCATTGATCCCTTTACCATTATGCAATGCTCTTTTCTTTCTTGTTCTTTGTTGGTTTAAAGTCTGTTTTATAAGATAGGATTGCAACCCCTGCTTCTTTTTGCTTTCCATTTGCTGGGCAAATATTCCTCCATCCCTTTATTTTGAGCCTATATGTGTCTTTGCATGTGAGATGGGTCTCCTGAATACAGCACACCAATGGGTCTTCACTCTTTATCCAGTTTGCCAGTCTGTGTCTTTTAATTGGGGTAGTTAGCCAATTTACATTTAAGGGTTATATTGTTATGTGTAAATTTGATTCTATCATCATGATGCTAGATGGTTATTTTGCACATTAGTTGATGCAGTTTCTTCATAGGTCTTCGGTCTTTATATTTTGGTGTGTTTTCGCCATGACTGGTACCAGTTTTCTCTTTCCATATTTAGTGCTTCCTTCAGGAGCTCTTGTAAGGCAGGCCTGGTGGTGACAAAATCTCTCAGCATTTGCTTGTCTGTAAAGGATTTTATTTCTCCTTCACTGATGAAACTTAGTTTGGCTGGATATGAAATTCAAGGTTGAAAATTCTTTTCTGTAAGAATGTTGAATATTGGCCCCCACTCTCTTCTGACTTCTAGGGTTTCTGCAGAGAGATCTGCTGTTAGTCTCATGGGTTTCCCTTTGTAGTTAACCTGACCTTTCTCTCTGGCTGCTCTTAACATTTTTTCCTTCATTTCAACCTTGGAGAATTTGAGAAGTATGTGTCTTGGGCTTGTTCTTGGGGAGTATCTTAGCGGTGTTCTCTGTATTTTCTGAATTTGAATGTTGGCCTGTCTTGCTTGGTTGGGGACATTTTCCTGCATAATATGCTGAAGTGTGTTTTCCAACTTGGTTCCATTCTCCCCATCAGTTTCAGGTACACCAATCAAACGTAGGTCTGGTCTTTTCACATAGTCCCATATTTCTTGGAGGCTTTATTTGTTCCTTTTCATCTTTTTTTCTCTAATCTTGTCTTCATGCCTTATTTCAGTGAACTGATCTTCAATCTCTGATATTCTTTCTTCTGCTTGATCGATTCAGCTATTGATATTTGTTGATGCTTCATGAAGTTCTCATGCTGTGTTTTTCAGCTCCATCAGGTCATTTATGTTCCTTTCTAAACTGGTTATTCTAGTTAGCAGTTCCTGTAACCTTATATCAAGGTTCTTAGCTTCCTTCCATTGGGTTAGAACATGCTTCTTTAGTTCGGAGGAGTTTGTTATTACCCACCTCCTGAAGCCTGCTTCTGCGAATTCATCAGTCTCACTCTCTGTCCAGTTTTGTGCCCTTGCTGGAGAGAAGTTGTGATCATTTGGAGGAAAAGAGGCATTCTGGTTTTTGGAATTTTCAGCATTTTTGCGCCTTTTTTCTTTTTTCTTTTTTTAATCTTCGTGGCTTCATCTACCTTTGGTCTTTGAATCTGATGACCTTTGGATGGGGTTTCTTTGTTGGGATCCCTTTTTTTGATTTTGATGTTGTTGCATTCTGTTTTTTAGTTTTTCTTGTATCAGGCCCCTCTTCTGCAGGTCTGCTGCAGTTTGCTGGAGGTCCACGCCAGATGCTGTTCACTTGGGTATCACCAGTGGAGGCTGCAAAACAACAAAGATTACTGCTTGCTCCTTCCTCTGGAGCACTGGCCTGATTCCAGCCAGAACTCTCCTGTGTGAGGTGTCTGTCAACCCCTATTTGGAGATCTCTCCCAGTCTGGAGGCATGGGGTAAGGGACCCACTTGAGGAAGCAGTCTGTCCCTTAGCAGAGCTGGTGTGCTGTGCTGGGAGAATCCCTCTTGTCAGGATCAGCTGTTCTCTTCAGAACAGGCAGGCAGGAGAGATTAATTCTGCTGATGATGTGCCCACAATCACCCCTTCCCCAACGTGCTCCATCCCAGGGAGATGGAAGTTTATCTGTTAAGCCCTTGACTGGGGCTGTTACCTTTCCTTTAGAGATGCCCTGCCCAGGGAGGAGAAATCTAGAGAAGCAGTCTGGCCACAGCTGCTTTGCCACACTATGGTGAATTCTGCCCAGTTCACACCTCCCAGCCTCCTTAGCACTGTCAGGGGAAAACTGCCCACTAAAGTTTCAGTAATGGTGGATGCCCCTCCCACCTCCAAGTTGGTTCGTCCCAGGTCAACTTCAGACTGCTATGCTGGAAGTGAGAATTTCAAGCCAGTGGTTCTTAGCTTGCTGAGCTCCATGGGAGGGGGACTCACTGAGCACCACTTGGCTCCCTGGTTTCAGCCCCCTTTTCATGGGAGTGAACGGTTCTGTTGCTGGGGTTCCAGGCACCACTGGGGTATGGAAAACAAAAACAAAAAACCTCCTGCAGCTAGCTCAGTGTCTGCCCAAACAGTCACCCAGTTTTGTGCTTGAAACTCGGGGCCCTGATGGTGTAGGCACATGAGAAAGTCTCCTGATCTACAGATTACAAAAACCGTGGGAAAAGTATAGTATCCAGGCAGGGTAGCACAGTCCCTCATGACTTCTCTTGGTTGGGGGTGGGAGGTCCCCCTGGCTCCTTGCACTTCCTAGGTTAAGTGACGCCCCACTCTGCTGCTCCTCACCCTCCATGGGTTACACCAACTGCCTAACAATTCCCAACGAGATGAACTGGGTGCCTCATTGGAAATGCAGAAATCTCCTGCCTTCAGTGTTGGTCTCACTAGGACCTGCAGACTGGAGCTGTTTCTATTTGCCCATCTTGACCCCAGTCTTTTTTTTTCCTCAGAGCCTCACTCTGTCTCCCAGACTGGAATGCAGTGGTGCAATCTTGACTCACTGCAGCCTCAGCCTCCTGGGTTCAAACGATTCTCCTCCTGAGTAAGTTTTTGCTGGTTTGTGTATTTCAAGGAGCTTGTCTATTTCATCTAAGTTATGGAATTTATTGACATAATGTTGCTCATAATATCTTTTTATTATCCTTTTAATGTCTGTAGGATCTGTGGTGCTGTATTTTCTCTCATTTTTAATATTGGTGATTTGAGTGTTTTCTCTTCCTTTTTTCCTCATCAGTCTTGCTGAAAACTTATCAATTTTATTAATATCCTCAAAGAACCAGCTTTTGATTTTGATTTTTCCTTTTTTTCATTTTCAATTTTATTTATTTATTTTTATTATACTTTAAGTTCTAGGGTACATGTGCACAACGTGCAGGTTTGTTACATAGGTGTACGTGTGCCATGTTGGTTTGCTACACCCATTAACTCATCATTTACATTAGGTATTTCTCCTAAAGCTATCCCTCCCCAAGCCCCCCATCCCATGACAGATCCTGGAGTGTGATGTTCCCCGCCCTGTGTCCAAGTGTTCTCGTCGTTCAGTTCCCACCTATGAGTGAGAACATGCAGTGTTTGGTTTTCTGTCCTTGTGATAGTTTGTTCAGAATGATGGTTTCTAGCTGCATCCATGTCCCTGCTAAGGACATGAACTCATCCTTTTTTATGACTGCATAGTATTCCATGGTATATATGTGCCACATTTTCTTTATCCAGTATATCATTGATGGACATTTGGGTTGGTTCCAAGTCTTTGCTATTGTGAATAGTGCTGCAATAAACATACGTGTGCAGGTGTCTTTATAGGAGCATGATTTATAATCCTTTGGGTATATAACCAGTAATGGGATTGCTGGATCAAATGGTATTTCTAGTTCTAGATCCTTGAGGAATCGCCACACTGTCTTCCACAGTGGTTGAACTAGTTTACACTCTCACAAACAGTGTAAAACCCTTCTTATTTCTCCACATCCTCTCCAGCATCTATTGTTTCCCT
>NW_016813373.1:627474-633419 GCF_001698545.2 Rhinopithecus bieti | reverse complement strand
GTGTCAGTTGGCCCCTACTGGGAGGTATCTCCCAGTTAGTCTACATGGGGGTCAGGGACCCACTTGAGGAGGCAGTCTGTCCATTCTCTGAGCTCAAACACCATGCTGAGAAAACCGGCGCTCTCTTCAGAGCTGTCAGACAGGGACGTTTAAGTCTACCGAAGTTTCTGCTGCCTTTTGTTCAGCTATGCCCTGCCCCCAGAGGTGGAGTCTGCAGAGGCAGCAGGCCTCACTGAGCTGTGGTGGGCTCCACCCAGTTCAAGCTTCCCCAGCTGCTTTGTTTACCTACTCAAGCCTCAGCAATGGTGGATGCCCCTCCCCCTGCCAGGCTGCTGCCTCACAGGTTGATCTCAGACTGCTGCTCTAGAAGTGAACAAGGCTTTGTGGGGGTGGGACCCACTGAGCCAGGCATGGGATATAGTCTCCTGGTGTGCCGTTTGCTAAGACTGTTGGAAAAATGAAAAGCGCGGTATTTGGGTGGGAGTGTCCTGTTTTTCCAGGTACCGTCTGTCACGGCTTCCCTTGGCTAGGAAAGGGAAATCCCCTGACCCCTTACGCTTCCCAGATGAGGCAATGCCCCACCCTGCTTTGACTTGCCTTCTGTGGGCTGTACCCACTGTCCAACCAGTCCCAGTGAGATGAACCAGGTACCTCAGCTGGAAATGCAGAAATCACCCATCTTGTGTGTCAATCACTCTAGGAGCTGTAGACTGGAGCTGTTACTATTCAGCCATCTTGGAACGGAATCCTATTTTTTATTTTATTAATAGCCACTCTAATATTATTTATTTTTATCTTATGCTTATTTTGGATTTAGTTAGTTTTTTTCCTAGCTTCTTAAGATAGAATCTCAGGTCATTGATGCGAGATAGATCTCAGGTCATTGATGTGAGATCAGGTCATTGACATGAGACTTTTCTAATATATGCATTTAATTTCCCCTATTTACTTCTTTAGTGGGGTCTTAAATATTTTGATCTGTTATGTTATTTTCATTCAGTTCAAAATAATTTCTTATTTCCCTTTAGATTTATTCTTTGTCCCATGGGTTATTTAGAAACTCATTTTTGTTTCCTGATATTTGGGCATTTTCCAGATATCTTTCTGTTCTTGATTTTGTATTTAATTGCAATGTGGTCAGAGAACATGAGAACATGGTTTGTATGAATTTTTTCATTTCGAGTGTACTGAGACTTGCTCTGTGAGCCAAGATGCAGTCTATCTTGGTAAATATTCCTCATGTACTTGAAGAGAATGTTGACTCTGATATTATCAGCAGGAGTATTCTATACATACAAATTTGTTCAAGTTGGTTGATAGTCAAGTCTTCTGTATTCTTACTGGTTATTATGTTTTTGTTGTTGTTGTTGTTTTGTGTTTCTTTTTTTGAGACAGAATCTCACTCTGTCACTCAGGCTGGAGTGCAGTGGTGGAATCTTAGGTCACTGCAACCTCTGTCTCCTGGGTTCAGGTGATTCTCCTGCCTCAGCCTCCCAGGTAGCTGGGACTACAAGCCCACACCACCACACCTGGCTGATTTGTTTGTATTTTTAGTAGAGACAGGATTTCACCATGTTGGCCAGGCTGTTCTTGAGTTCCTGACCTCAAGTGATCCACCCACCATGGCCTCCCAAAGTGCTGGGATTAGAGGCATGAGCCACCACGCCTGGCCTATGTATTCATATTCTATCAATTTTTGAGAGAAAGTATTAGAAGCTATTGCTACAATTATGGACTTGTCTTTCTCCTTGAAGTTTGGTTAATTTTTGTTTTATGTATTTGAATTTGTTATAAGATTCATAAACATTTAAAATTGTTATGTTGAACTGACCCTTTTGTTGTGTTTAAATGATCTTTTTATTGTTGACTGCATGTATGTCTTCCTTTTAAAAGTGTCTCTTCATGTTGTTTTCCCACGTTTTAAAAATTTCAATAGGTTTCTGGGGAAGAGGTGTTTGTTTATATGAAGAAGTTCTTTAGTGGTGATTTCTGAGATTTGGGTGCACCCATCACCTGAGCAGTGTACACTGTACCCAATTTGTAGTCTTTTATCCCTCACCCCCATCCCACCCTTTCCCAAGTCCCCAAAGTCCATCGTATCATTCTTATGCCTTTGCGTCCTCATAGCTTAGCTCCCACTTATGAATGAGAAACACGTGATCTTTGGTTTTCCATTCCTGAGTTACTTCACTTAGAATAATGATCTCCAATTCCACCCAGGTTGCTGCGTATGCCATTGTTTTATTTCTTTTTATGCCTGACTAGTATTCCATGATGTGTGTGTATATATATAAATATATGTGTGTGTGTAAATATGTTTGTGTGTATATATAGGCATATATACACACACATATACACACACACACACACAGATATATATGTATATATATACACACATTTACTTTATCTACTCATTGCTTGATGGTCATTAGGACTGGTTGCATATTTGTGCAATTGTGAATTGTGCTGCTATAAACATGCATGTGCAGGTATCTTTTTTGTATAATGACTGAGCTCAGATTCTCCTTGGGCAAGGCTTGCTGCAGCTGCTATGGCGGATGGGGCTGTGGTACCCAGACAAGTGGTGTTATGTTATGGGGAATTATGGTTGTGCCTGCTGTGTCGCACAGGTCACCAGAGAAGTGGGGAAAAGCCAGCAGCCACAGGCTTCACCTAGCTCCCATGCAGCCTGCCGTGTGAAAGGCCCATCTCACTCCCACTGTGCACCCGCAACAGCACCAAGTTTATTTCCAGGCAGCTGATAAGCAGGGCTGAGAACTTGCCCCAGGCTACAAGCCTCCCAGCTGAGAAACCAAGCAGACTCACAGTTTCTTGGCTATCCTGTGGAGCCTGCCACAGCAGTTCACCTCCTTCAAAGGGTCTGTGGATTTCCTCGGTTTTCCTAGTATGTTCCTGTGGTAGTTTTTGGAGTAAAAGTTCACAATGTGAGTCTTTCCATGCTGCTCTGTCCATCTGAGTGGGAGCTGCAAGTTAGTCCTGTCTCCTATCTGCCATTCCCCCCCCGCCGCCCACCCTTTTCCCACTTTTGAATGTTTTTTTTTTCTTGTAAATTTAAGTTCCTTATAGGTGGTGGGTATTCGACCTTTGTCAGATGCATAGTTCACAACATTTTTTCTCCCATTCTGTAGGTTGTTTGTTCACTCTGTTGCTAGTTTCCTATGCTGTGCAGAAGCTCTTTAGTTTAATTAGATCCCATACGTCCATTTTTCCTTTGGTTGCAATTGCTTTGGTGTCTTTGTCATGAAATCTTTGTTCATTGTTATGTCTAGGTATTGCCTAGATTGTCTTTGAGGGCATTTATAGTTGTGGGTTTTACTTTTAAGTCTTAATGCATCTTGAATTAATTTTTGTATATGGTGTAGGGAAGGGGTCCAGTTTCAGTCTTCTACATAAGGCTAGCCAGTTATCCCAGCACCATTTATTTAATAGGGAATTTTTTTCCCATTGCTTGTTTTTGTCAGGTTTGTTGAAGATCAGATAGTTGTAGGTGTGCAGCTTTATTTCTGGTTTCTCCATTCTGTTCCACTGGTCTATGGGTCTGTTTTTGTACCAGTACTATGCTGTTTTGGTTACTGCAGCACTGTAGTATAGTTTGAAGTTAGGTAACATGATCATGATGCCTCTAGCTTTTTCTTTTTGCTTAGGATTTCCTTGGCTATTTGGGCTCTTTTGTGGTTCCACATACATTTTAAAATAGTTTTTTTTTTTTTTTTTTTAGTTCTGTGAAGAATGTCAATGGTAGTTTAATAGGAATAGCTAACAATCATATGAAGAAAAACTTCATATGATTGTAAGAATGGCTATTACTAAAAAGTCAAAAAATAACAGATGCCAGTGAGGTTGCAGAGAAGAAGGAATGGTGTACCCTGTTGGTGGGAGTGTAAATTAATTCAACCATTGCTGAAGGCAGTGTGGTGATTCCTGAAATATTTAAAAACAAATTCCATTCTACCCAGTCATCCCATTACTGGTTATATATCCAAAGGAATATAAATTATTCTATTATAAAGACACATGCACATATATGTTCATTACAGCACTATTGACAATGGCAAAGACATGGAACCAACCTAAATACCCATCAATGGTAGATGGGATAAAGAAAATATGGTACATATACAACATGGAATACTAGGCTGCCAGAAAGAACAAGATCATGTCCTTTTTAGCAACATGGCTGGAGCTGAAGGCCATTATTCTAAGCATACTAATGCAGGAACAGAAAACCAAATACCACATGTTTTCACTTTAAGTGGAAGCTAAATGATGAGAACACATAGACACATAGAATGGAACAACAAACACATGGACACATAGAGTGGAACAACAGACCCTGGGCCTGAGGGTGGAGTGTGGAAGAAGGGAGAGGATCAGAAAACATATGTAATGGGTGTTGGGCTTAATACCTGGGTGATGAAATAATATGTACAACAAACCCCCATGACACAAGTTTACCTATATAAGAAACTTGCACATGTACCCCTGAACTTAAAATTTAAATTTAAAAAGTGATCTTCTTTATCTCTGTTAATATTCTTGTTATGATACTAAAACAATCCCTCCAACCTTCTTGTATTTGTTTGTTTCTTTTCCATAGATTACTGGGGTACAGGTGGTGTTTGATTACATGAATAAGTTATTTAGTGGTGGTTTGTGAGATTTTGGTGCATCCATCATCCAAGCAGTATACACTGCACCCTATTTGTAGTCTTTTATCCCTCACCCCCCTCCTACTATTTCCCCCAAGTCTCCAAAGTCCATTGTATCATTCTTCTGCCTTTGCGTGCCCATAGCTTAGCTCCCACATATCAGTGAGAAGATATGATGTTTGGTTTTCCATTCCTGAGGTACTTCACTTAGAATAATAATCTCCAGTCTCATGCAAGTCACTGTGAATGCTGTTAATTCATTTCTTTTTAAGGCAGATTTTAGTATTCCATCATATATATTATATACTACAGTTTCTTTATCCACTCATTGATTGCTTGGGCATTTGGGTTGGTTCCACAATTTTGCAGTTGTGAATTGTGCTGCTATAAACATGCATGTGCAAGTATCTTTTTTGTATAATGACTTCTTTTCCTCTGAACAGATACCCAGTAGTGGGATTGCTGGATCAAATGGTAGTTCTACTTTTAACTCTTTAAGGAATCTCCATGCTGTTTTCCATAGCGGTTGTACTAGATTACATTCATACCAGCAGTGTGGAAGTGTTCCTTGATCACCGCATTCATGCCAACATCTACCGTTTTTTGATTTTTTTGATTTTGGCCATTCTTGCAGGAGTAAGGTGGTATTGCATTGTGGTTTTGATTTGCATTTCCCTGATTATTAGTGATGTTGAGCATTTTTTCATATGTTTGTTGACCATTTGTATGTCTTCTTTTGAGACTTGCCTATTCATGTCCTTAGTCCACTTTTCAGTGGGATTGTTCGTTTTTTGTTACTAATTTGAGTTTGTTATAGATTCTGGATATTAGTCCTTTGTCAGATGTATAGATTGTGAAGATTTTCTCCCACTCTGTGGGTTGTCTGTTTACTCTGCTGGCTGTTCCTTTTGCCATGCAAAAGCTCTTTAGTTTAATTAAGTCCCAGCTATTTATCTTTGTTTGTATTGCATTTGCTTTTGGGTTCTTGGTCATGAAATCTTTGCCTAAGCCAATGCCTAGAAGGGTTTTCCCTATGTTAAGTTCTAGAATTTTTATAGTTTCAGGTCTTAGATTTAAGTCCTTGATCCATCTTGAGTTGATTTTTGTATAAGGTGAGAGATGAGGATTCAGCTTCATTCTCCTACATGTGGCTAGCCAATTATCCCAGCACCATTTGTTAAAAAGGGTGTCCTTTCCCCACCTTATGTTTTGTTTGCTTTGTCAAAATCAGTTGGCTGTAAGTATTTGCCTTTATTTCTGGGTTCTCTATTCTGT
>NW_016813373.1:612494-627148 GCF_001698545.2 Rhinopithecus bieti | reverse complement strand
GTGAGCCACCACACCTGGCCTTAGGTGTCCTTTTTATACTTTATGTTCTTGTTAACATTGTTAAAAATTAGTTGACTGTAAGTATTTGGGTTCATTTCTGGGTTTGCTATTCTGTTCCATTGGTCTATATGCCTATTTTATACCAGGGCCATGCTGTTTTGGTGACTATGGCCTTATAGTATAGTTTGAAATCAGGTGGTGTGATGCCTTCAGATTTGTTCTTTTTGCTTAGTCTTGCTTTGGCGATGTGAGCTCTTTTTTGGTTCCCTATGAATTTTAGAATTGTTTTTTCCAATTCTGTAAAGAATGATAGTGGTATTTTGATGGGGATTGGGGTGAATTTGTAGATTGCTTTTGGCAGTATGGTCATTTTCACAATATTGATTCTACCCATCCATGAGCATGGGATGTATTTCCATTTGTTTCCGTCATCTATGATTTCCTTCAACAATGTTTTGTAGTTTTCCTTGTAGAGGTCTTTCACCTCCTTGGTTAGGTATATTCCTAGGTATTTCATTATTTTTGAAACTATTGTGAAAGGGGTTGAGTTCTTAATTTGATTCTCTGCTTGGCCACTGATGGCAGATAGAAGAGCTACTGATTTGTGTACATTAATATTGTATCCAGAAACTTTGCTGAATTCATGTATGAGTTCTAGGTTCTCAGAGGGAATGCTTTCAACTTTTCCCCATTCAGTATTATGTTGGCTGTCGGCTTGTCACAGATGGCTTTTATTTCATTGAGGTATGTCCCTTGTATGCTGATTTTGCCAAGTTTTAATCATAAAAGGATGCTGGATTTTGTGGAATGCTTTTTTCTGCATCTGTTGATATACTCACGTGTTTTTTTGTTTTTAATTCTGTTTATGTGGTATATCACATTGATTAATTCACATATGTTAAACCATTCCTGCATCCCTGGTATGAAACTCACTTGATCATGGTGGATTATCTTTTTGATATGCTGTTGGATTCAGTTAGCTAGTATTTTGTTAAGGATTTCAGCATCTATGTTCATCAGAGATATAGGTCTGCAGTTTTCTTTTTTGGTTATGTTCTTTCCTGTTTTGGGTATTAGGGTGATGCTGGCTTCATAGAATGGATTTGGGAGGGTTCCCTCTTTCTCTACCTTGTGGAATAGTGTCAAAAGATTGGAACCAATTATTCTTTGAATGTCTGGTAGAATTCTGCTGTGAATCTATCTGGACCTGGACTTTTATTTGTTGGTAATTTTGAAATTACCATTTCAATCTCACTGCTTGTTATTGGTCTGCTCAGAGTATCTATTTCTTCCTGATTTAAGCCAGGAGGGTTATATATTTCCAGGAATTTATTCATCTTCTCTAGGTTTTCTAGTTTACGCATGTAAAGGTGTTCATAGTAGCCTTGAATGATCTTTTGTAATTCTGTGGTATCAGTTGTGATATCTCCCATTTTGTTTCTAATTGAGCTTATTTGGATCTTCTCTCTTCTTTTCTTGGCTAATCTCACTAATGGTCTATCATTTCTTTTTTTATCTTTTCAAATAACAAGCTTTTTGTTTCATGTATATTTTGTATTTTTTTCTTTCAATTTTATTTAGTTCTGCTCTGATCTTTGTTATTTCCTTTCTTCTGCTGGGTTTTGGTTTGGTTTATTCTTGTTTCTCTAGTTCCTTGAGCTGTGACCTTAGAATGTTAGTTTGTGCTTTTTCAGCCTTTCTGATGTAGGCGTTTATGGCTATGAACTTTCCTATTAGCACCATCTTTGCTGTATCCCAGAGGTTTTGATACGTTGTCTCATTATTGTCATTCAGTTTGAAGAATTTTTAAATTTCCACCTTGATTTCATTTTTGGCCCAATGATCATTCAGGAGCAGATTATTTAATTTCCATGTATTTGCATGGTATTGGGGGTTCCTTTTGGAGTTGATTTCCAGTTTTATTCCACTGTCATCTAAGCATGCTTGATATAATTTCAGTTTATTGAGACTTGTTTTGTGGCCTATCCTATGGTCTGTCTTGGAGAAAGTTCCATGTGCTGTTGATTAGAATGTGCATTCTGTGGTTTCTGGATGAAATGCTCTGTAGATATCTGTTAAGTTCATTTGTTCCAAGTGTAGTTTAAGTCCGTTGTTTCTTTGTTGACTTTCTGTCTTGATGACCTGTCTACTGCTGTCAGTGGAGTATTGAAATCCTCTATTCGTGTTACTGTCTGTCTCATTTCTTAGGTCTATTAGTAATTGTTTTATAAATTTGAGAGCTCTAGTGTTATGTGTATATATGTTTAAGATTGTGATATTTTCCTGTTGAACAAGGCCTTTTATCATTATATAATGTCCCTCTTTGTCTTTTTTAATTGCTGTTGCATTAAAGTTTGTTTGTCTGATATAAGAATAGCTACCCCTGCTTGCTTTTGGTGTCCATTTGCATGAAATGCCTTTTTCCACCCCCATTAACTTTATGTGAGTCAGATAAGTCTCCTGAAGACAGCAGATAGTTGGTTGTTGAGTTCTTATCCATTCTGCCATTCTGTATCTTTTAAGTGGAGCATTTAGGCCATTTACATTCAATGTTAGTATTGAGATCTGAGGTTCCATTCCAATCATCATGCTATTTTTGCCTGTCTACCTTGATATTTTTTTGTTTTTGCTTTCTAAATTCTATTTTTGTTTAATAGGTCCTGTGTGCTTTATGCTTTAAAGATGTTCTGTTTTGATGTCTTTCCAGGATTTGTTTCATGATTTAGACCTCCTTTTAGCAATTTTTGTAGTGGTGGCTACAAGAATTCTCTCAGCATTTGTCTGGAAAAGACTGTATCTTTCCTTCATGTATGATGCTTAGTTTTGCTGGATACAAAATTCTGGGCTGATAATTCTTTTGTTTGAGTAGGCTGAAGATAGGGTCCCAATCCCTTCTAGCTTGTAGGGTTTCTGCTGAGAAATCTACTGTTAATCTGATAGGTTTTCCTTTATGGGTTACCTGGTGCTTTTGTCTCATAGCTCTTAAGATTCTTTTCTTCCTCTTAACTTTAGATAACCTGATGGCAATGTGCCTAGGTGATGATCTTTTGTGATGAATTTCCCGGGTGATCTTTGTGTTTCTTATATTTGGGTGTCTAGATCTCTAGCAAGGCTGGTGAAGTTTTCCTCAATTATTCCCCCAAATACATTTTCCAAGCTTTTAGATATCACTTCTTCCTCAGGAACACTGATTATTCTTAGGTTTGGTGGTTTAACATAATCCCAGACTTGGAGGTTTTGTCCACATTTTCTTATTCTTTTTTCTTTGTCTTCATTGGATTGGGTCAATTTGAAGACCTTGTCTTCAAATTCTGAATTTCTTTCTTCTACTTGTTCAATTCTATTGCTGAGACTTTTGAGGGCATTTTGCATTTCTATAAGTGTGTCCAATGTTTCCTGAAGTTTTGATTGTTTTTTCTTTATGCTGTCTATTTCCTTGACTATTTCTCCCTCCACTTCTTGTATCATTTTTTGGATTTCCTTGCATTGGGTTTTGCTTTTCTCTGGTATTTCCCTGATCAGTTTAATAACCTCCTCAATTCTTTTTCAGGTAAATCAGGGATTTATTTTGATTTGGATCCATTGCTGGTGAGCTAGTGTGATTGGGGTTGAGGGGGATGTTAAAGAGCCTTGTTTTGTCACCTTACTGGAGTTTGTTTTCTAGTTCCTTCTTATTTGGATAGTCTCTGTTTGAGGGAAGGTCTATGGCTGAAGTCTGTTCAGATTCTTTTGTCCTATGGGTGTTCCCTTGATGCAGTACTCTCCCCTTTTTCTATGGATGTGGCTTCTTGAGAGTCAAGCTGCAGTGATTGTTATCTCTCTTCTGTTATCTCTCTAGCCAACCACCAAGTCTATCAGGCTCTGAACTTGTACTGGGAGTTATCTGCACAAAATCCTGTGATGTGAACTATCTATGGGTCTCTCAGCTGTAGATATCAGCACCTGTTCCAGTGGTGGTGGCAGGGAGGTGAAATGGACTTGGTGAGCATTCTTAGCTTTGGTGGTTTAATGTTCTATTTTTGTGCTGGTTGGCCTCCTACCAAAATGTGACACTTTCCAGAGAGCATCAGCTGTACTAGTATGGAGAGGAGCTGGCGGTGGGCGGGGCCCTAGAACTCCCAAGAGTATTGCCTTTTGTCTTCAGCTACCAGGTGAGTAGGGAAGGACTATCAGCTGAGGGCAGGGACAGGTGTGTCTGAGCTCAGACTCTCTTTGGGTGGTGCTTGCTGTGGCTGCTGTGGGGTGTGGGGGTGAGGTTCCCAGGCCAATAGAGTTGTGTACCTAAGAGGATTGTGACTGCCTCTGCTGAGTCATGCAAGTTGTCGGAGAAGTGGGGGAAAGCCAGCAATCACAGCCATCACCCAGCTCCCACGTAATCCGAAGGGCTGGTCCCACTCCCACTGGGTGCCCCCCAACAGCATCAAGTCTGTTTCTAGGCAGTGGGCAAGTAGGGCTTGAGAACTTGCCCCAGGCTGCCTACCTCTCAGCTGCAAAAGAAAAGGGCTTTGATTCTTCCCCCACTGATGGAGTCTGCATGTTGGATTCATGCCCTCCCTGGAGTTCTGGCCAGGAGGTTTTTTGCTTGGTTCAAATTGTTACAAAGTTCAGCTGGAGACTTCCTCCTCCCTGTGGCATTTTTCCCATGCCTCTGGCCCCCTCCCAGAGGATTCCTGTGGTGCCAGGAAGGAATGGCCTGCTTGGGGACCCTGCAAGAGTTCCCAGGGCCTTTCCCACTGCTGTCTCTGCCACTGTATTTTGCTCAGCTGTCTAAGTTGACTCAGCTCCAGGTAAGATCAGAAACTTCTCCCACAGACTAGTATCTTCGGTTTCCCCTAGTGGGGGTGTGTGCTTGAGAGTGGAGGATCTCCCTTTCCCACTTTTGCAGTTTGGGCACTCACAGTATTTGGGGTGTCTCCTAGGTCATTCAGGAGCAATCTACTTCCTTCAGAGGGTCTGTGGGTCCTCTTAGGAGTCCTGGTTTGTTCTTGCAGTTGTTCAGGAGCTAAAATTCACAGTGTGAACCTCCACATGCTGCTCTGTCTGAGTCAGAGCTGCAATCTCGTCCTACCTCCCATCTGCCATGATAGGCCAAATCCCTCTGACCTTCTTTAGATTAGTGTGAGTGTGGTAAATTTTTTTCCATCATTTTACTCTCAAGCTATTTGTGTCCTCATATTTGAAGTATATTCCTTGTAGTCAGCATACAGTTGGGTCTTACTTTTTATCCAGTGTCATAATCTCTGCCTTCTAGTTAGGGCGCTTTGACCCCTTATATTTAATGTGATTATTAAGATGGTTAGGTTTAGGTCTATTATATTATTTGTTTTCTATTTGTTCCCTATGCGTCCCCCTTCCCCCAACTTTTCCCCCTATATTCGCCACCTTTTGGAATACTTGAATAGATTTTATGATTTCATTTTATCTAAGTTTTTGGATTATTAGCTATACTTCTTTGTTATTTTAGTATTTGTTTTAGGGTAACTAGTATACTTCTTTAACTTATTTGAGTCTACCTTCACTTCATATATAATAGAAGAAATTTGCAATAGTATATTACTTCCCTCCTGTACTTTATGCTATTTTAGTCATCTATTTTACTTTTACAGATGTTTAAAACTGTAATAAACTAAATACCACAATGTATCATTTATGTCTAAACAGTTAATTACTGTTAAAAGTGACTTAAATAATAAGAATATATATATATTTACCCATGTAGTTACAATTTCCATTGTTCTTAATTCTTTTTTACAGATCTATATTTCCATCTGGTATTACTTTCCTTCTGCCTGAAAGACATCTTTTAACATTTATTATAGTGCAAATCTGCTGTAAAAAAAAGTCTTAACATTCTTTTACTGTGAAAAAGTATTTAGCCTTAATTTTTGAAAGATATTTTCACTTATTATAAAATTCTAGTTTGACAGTTGTTTTCTTTTAGTATTTTGAAGTGTGACACCACCATCTTCTCAATTTGCATTGTTTCCAATGGGATGTCTGTTTTCTTTTATATCTTTGTTCTTCAGCCATTAATGTCTTTTATTCCTCTGGTTGCCTTTAGGATTCCGTATCATTGGTTTTGAGCAGGTTTATTATTTAATATGGTATAATTTTCTTTTTTTTGTGTGCTTGGGTGTTTTGAGTTCCTTGGATCTGTGTCTTATTGTATTCATCAAATTTGGGAACATTTCAGTCCTTTTGTTCTGTAAGTATTTATTATAACTTTTTTTCTCACCATTCATTCTCATTCTCTCTCTCTCTCTGTCTCTGTCTCTGTCTATCTGTCTCTGTCTCTATCTCTCTCTCTGGGTGTTCTAGTTTTAAAAATATTAAGCTGCTTGAAGGTATCCCATAGTGCACTGCTGCATTATTTTTAATTCTTTTTTTTCCTGTATGTTTCATTTTGAATAGTTTTTGTTGCTCTGTCTTTATAGTTTACTAATCTTTTCTATTGCCATCTCTAATCTGCTCTTTCCAACCAGTGTGTTTTTATGTCAAACATTGTCATTTTCTTCTCTAGAAGTTTTCTTTCAGCCTTTTTCATATCAATATCTCTAGTTACTTTTTGACTTATATAGAATACAGCCAAAATAACTGGTGGTTCCATGTCCTTGTCTGCTAACTCTAGCATCTGTGTCAATTCTGAGTCCTTTTCAATTATTTGACTTATCTCCTGATTATGTGTTATATTTTCTTGCTTCCTTTTATGGCCAGTAATTTATTTTTATTGTTGAATGGCAAACACTGTGAATTTTACCTTGTTGAGTGCTGGGTATTTTTGTATTTCTATAAATATTCCTGGGCTCAGTTCTGGAATATAGTTAAGTTACTTGGAAACAGTTTAATTTTTTTCTGTCTGATTTTAAGGTTTGTTAGGCAGGATTGGAGCAGTTATCAGTATAGGGCTAATTATTCCATACCACTGGAGCAACAACCTGTTTGACCTAGCCATTGACCTTTGAATCTTGAGGTCTTCCATTCTGGGTATTATTAATAGGCACTATTTTTGGCCCTATGTGGATGCTGGATGCTGTCACCTCTAGTTCTTTTAGACAGTTTTAGGTAGTTTTCTTATATGTATACATTTTTTTTTTTTTTTTTTTTTTTTTTTTTGAGACAGAGTCTCGCTCTGTCGCCCAGGCTGGAGTGCAGTGGCCGGATCTCAGCTCACTGCAAGCTCCGCCTCCCGGGTTTACGCCATTCTCCTGCCTCAGCCTCCCGAGCAGCTGGGACTACAGGCGCCCGCCACCTCGCCCGGCTAGTTTTTTGTATTTTAGTAGAGACGGGGTTTCACCTTGTTGGCCAGGATGGTCTCGATCTCCTGACCTCGTGATCCGCCCGTCTCGGCCTCCCAAAGTGCTGGGATTACAGGCTTGAGCCACCGCGCCCGGCATATGTATACATTTTCAATGTTCAATTGAATACTCAAGGGGTACATTTGCAGATATCCAAAGTACTCACACTTTCATTCTCTCTCTTTGTAGCTCTTTCTCTCTGGTGTTCTGTCCTTAGAATTCTACCAGCTTAGTCTCACCAGACTCTGCTTTCTCCTTCCAGCTCAAGCAGTCTGCTAGGCTCTGCTCTGCAACAGAGCCTAGAAGCTTTCTCAGGTTTCTCAGATAGTAAGCTTGGGATAATCAATGCTTGCCTCATGTTTTTCCCATGTCTCAAAGATTATTGTCCTTCCTTTTTTTTTTCTATGTCAAGTGCTTTGTAGAACATTGTTTTATATACTTTGTCCGTTTTTGGCTATTTTAAATGGGAGAGTAACATGATCTGTTATTCCATCTTAGCCAGAAGCGGAGGTCCCAGATATTCTCAGTAAGTGTGGGATTGAGTTCAATGAAATGACTCTGAGGAGCAACCAAACTTGAGAGCCACTGCTTCTGGTAAAAATGATATTTTCACTTTCCATAATCAGACAAGCAACACAATATAGGCAAGCTTTATTTTTCTTCCTCAATTATCCAATATTAGAAGCTATTTCCTTTCTGCTGCTATGGTCCTTTGTCTAGTCTACATGATAATCAGTCTTATATTCTTCCCCTTCAATGCTAAGATCCCAGGAAGTGCTTCTTGTCATTGCCCACTTTGTTCTCTAAGTTACTCCTTCTCTCCCTCACATGTAGTTATAGGTAAAGCTCACCATAACTCTTTGAGGAAGATAGGTGTCAGTTATATGTTGCTGTATTTTGCAGACTGAACAACTGATGCCACAGGGTTAATAAATAGCACAGGTCCTGCTATAGTTTTGATATTTGACCCTCCAAACCTCATGTTGAAATTCAATACTCAATATTAGAAGTGAGCCTAATGGGAAGTGTTTGGATAAAAGAGGCAGATTCCTTGTGAATGTCTTGGTGCCACCCTCACAGTAATGAGTGAGTTACTGCTCTATTAGTTTTCATGAGAGATAGTTGTTATAAAGAGCCTGACACCCCCCTCCCATCTCTCTTGCCTCCTCTCTCACCATGTGCTCTCTGCACAAGCCAGCTCCCCTTTGCCTTCCACCATGAGTGGAAGCAGCCTGAGGCCCACACGAGAAGCAGATACTGACACTATGCTCCTTGTACAGCCTGCAGAACCATGATCCAAATAAACCTCTTTTCTTTATAAATCACCCAATCTCTGGTATTCCTTCTTGGCAGTAAATGGACTAAGACAGAGGCTGAACCCCAGTTAGAGGCAGATACAGCAAGGAAATCTCTGGCTTCCCTGGGGAGTTCATAGATTTTATCAGAGGAAGGTATGCAGTCCTTGAGGGAGGACTCAGTACAGCCAACTGCAGCTTGAGACCTGGAAACTAATGTCCTTGGTAATTTTGCCCAGGTGAGTGTTGCTGCAAAAGCTATTCTTATGTTCAGGCTCTAATTTGAGATGAAAGCCCAGTAGTTTTTCTGTCTAGTTCACCACTTTAGCTGTCACTTCCCCATCTGAAATTCCAGTTAGAGATGTTTTTCACCTTGACTGAATTTGTGGGCAAAAAGGGTACCCCAAAAGAGCTGCATAATCTCCTCATTGTCCCACATTCCAGATTCAGGGGATTCCACTGGAGAAGGTGTGACTCATTCAGGCTAATATTTAAAATGAATATACCATGTTATATATATTAAATGTATACTAGACCTCTTTTTATAAATGAGGACACTGAGACCCTGATGAATTCTATGGCTATGTCTGTTCAGAGAAAGCTCTATGTTATGCAGAATTAAGTGCTTGCTTAAGACCTTGAAGTTGCAAAACATTAATCTCTGGCTTCACATTAGACTGCAACACAAGGTAAAATAAAAAATACCCCTAAGTGGGTGTTTCAGACACTATTATATAAAACTGCTAGAGGGGTTACCAAACTCCGCCTCCTTATGAAAAGAACTCCTTAACTGTTGGTCAGATCAACTGGAGCACAGTCAAGTTAAGCTATACTGAACTCAGCAATGTATGGAATAATTTCTAATTCTACTAGTCAGAGTGGTTGGTTTGTTGTTGTTTTCAAGCTATCAGATCTTTGATAACTAAAATGAATCTAGTTATTTTATACATATTAAGCACCATATGTAATTTTTAAAAATTAAAGTATCTATAAGGTGAAGCTTAATTAAGAAACAAGCCTATGCTCATCATAAGTATGTCTTTAAGTAGAAATTTGCGAAGGGCAGAAAACTTGAATCAAGTTATGTAAAAACACAAAGAAGGAGGCTGTCTTTAGAGGAATGTTTTGCCTCCTGTGTTAGTTTTGCCTAGGACTTGACTACTTCAAGTTACCTCTAATATGTGACTAGAAAGTTTAGAGCTAGAATTAGCAGAGTTCTTGGTACTTAGTTGGATGGCTGCCAAGTATACAATGAATTAATGAAAGAAGAAAGGAATGAGACTCTTCTATCTGGCTTCTACCTGAATCCCTGGACTCCTCACCTGTCTCATCCACTGTTCACCATCCTTTAGATTCCCTGTTACTCTTGTTTTGTCTGAGTCATGACCTACTCATTCTTGCTTTCAGTTCTTTACACAAGCTGTTACCTTTGGCTAAGCAGTTCTTCCCCAGATCTCAGATCAGCTGGAACACAGTCAGGTTTAGCTATACTGAACTCAGCAATGTATGGAATAACTTCTAGTTATTCTTTCTTATTGACCTTTCCTGGCTTCCCAATCTAAAATGGTTCATTAGTCACCATATCACATAACTTTCCTGATTTTCACCTTAGTATTTTCACCTTCTAGTATTTTATATACAGTTTTCTATCTCCTTTACTAAAACACAAGCTCTATAGTAAGTAATGTTTATATAGACCTTGTAAGCTTGCACCATTGTAAGTACTTTACATAGTATTTTTTCCTCAACTTTTATTTTAGGTTTGGGGGGTACATGTGCAGGTTTGTTACATGGGTAAATTGCATGTTGCTGGAGTTTGGTGTACAAATGGTTTCATCACCCAGGTAGTGAGCATAGTACCCAATAGGTAGGTTTTTTTTTATCTTTACCCTCCCCGCACTCAAAGCAGACCTCAGGGTCTGTTGTTCCCATTTTTGTGTCCATATGCACTCAAGGTTTAGCTCCCACTTATAAGTGAGAACGTGTGGTATTTGGTTTTTGTTCCTGTGTTAGTTTGCTTAAGATAATGGCCTTCAGCTGCATACATGTTGCTGCAAATAACAGGATTTTATTTTTTATGACTGTGTAGTATTCCATGGTATATACATACCACATTTTCTTTATCTGGTCCATTGTTGGTGGGCATCTAGGTTGATTCCACGTCTTTGCTATTGTGGATAGTGTTATGATGAACATACATGTGCATATGTCTTTTTGGTAGAATGCTTTATATTCATTTGGGTATATACCAAGTAATGGAATTGCTGGGTCAAATGAGAGTTATTTTTTAAATTCTTTGAGAAATCTCCAAACTGCTTTCCACAGTGGCTGAACTAATTTACACTTCCAATAGCAGTATATAAACATTCCCTTTTCTCTGAAGCCTTATAAACATCTATTATTTTTTGAAATTTTAATATAGCCATTCTGACTGGTGCAAGATGGTATCCCATTGTGGTTTTGAATTTATCTAGTGATTAGTGATGTTGAGCATTTTTTCACATGCTCATTAACCATGTGTATATCTTCTTGTGAGAAGGTTTTGTTCATATCCCTTGTCTTTTTTTTTAAAGGGGTTGTGTTTTGCTTGTTGGTTTAAGTTATTTATAGATTCTAGATATTAGACCTTTGTTGGATGCATAGTTTGTGAATATTTCCTCCAATTCTATAGTTTCTCTTAATTCTGTTGATAGTTTCTTTTGCTATGCAGAAGCTCTTTCATTTAATTATGACTCACTTGTCTATTTTTTGTTATTGCCATTGCTTTTGGAGACTTCATGAAATCCTTGCCAAGGCCTATGTCCAGAATGGTGTTTCCTAAGTTTTCCTCTAGTATTTTATAGTTTTAGGTCTTACATTTAAGTCTTTAATCTATTTTGGGTTGATTTTTTATATGGCGAAAGGAAGGAGTCCAGTTTCAATCTTCTGCATATGGCTAGACAGTTATCCCAGCACCATTTATTGAATAGGGAGTCTTTTCCCTATTGCTTGTTATTGTTGAGTTTGTTGAAGATCAGATGGTTGGTTTTAGGTGTGTGGCTTTGTTTCTGGGTTTGCTGATCTATTCCATTGTTCTACATATCTGTTTTTGTACCAGAACCATGCTGTTTTTGTTACTGTAGACTTTTAGTATAGTTTGAAGTCAGGTAGTGTGATGCCTCCAGCTTTGTTCTTTTTGCTTAGGATTGCTTTGGCTATTTGGGCTCTTTTTTGGTTCCATATGAATGTTAGAGTAGTGTTTTTAAATTCTGTGAAAAATGACATTGTTATGTTTAATAGGAATAGCATTGAATCTGTAAATTGCTTTGGGCAGTATGACCATCTTAACAATATTGATTCTTTTTGTCTACAAGCATGGAATGTTTTTCCATTTGTTTGTGTTGTCTCTGATTTCTTTCAGTAGTGTTTTGTAAATCTCATGGCATTTAAATATAAAAACATATTTAATCCTAACTACAATGCTATGAGATTAATATACTGTTATTATCCTCATTTACAGATGATGAAACTGAGGCAAAGTTGCTGATGAAATAGAGGCAGGGAGACATTAGAAAACTTGTTAGTAAATGGCAGGACAGGGCTTCAAACCCAGGCAGTCTGACTCCAGAGCCTGTGCTCTTAACCACTCCCTATGCCACCTCCCACACAGAGTTGGGGACTGCTAGTCAGGGCCCTCTAAGAAGCAGACATCAAGATGGGGTTAGAGATGTGATATAGTTTAGATGTTTGTCACCTCCAAATCTCATGTTGAAATGTAATCCCCAATGTTGGAGGTAGGGCCCTGTGGGAGATGCTTGGGTCTGGCTGTAGATCCCTCATGAATGTCTTGGTGCTGTCCTCATGATAGTGAGTGAGTTCTCATGAGATCTGGTTGTTTAAAAGTGTGTGGCACCTCCCCACTTCTCTCTCTTGCTCCTGCTCTCACCATGTGAGGTGCCTGCTCCCTTTTTACCTTCTCCCATGATGGTAAGTTTCTTGAGGCACTCACTGAAGAAAAGATGCTAGAGCCATGCCTATAAAGCCTACAAAACCTTGGGCCAATTAAAACTCTTCTCTTTATAAATTACCCAGCCTCAGATATTTCTTTATATCAACACAAAAATGGTCTAATACAAGACACAAGAGATTTACTGGGGGAAACACTAGCAAGGGAATATGGGGGAAGAAACCAGAGAGAGCTGGAAAACAGGTTAGACATAATGGAGTTCTGACTCTCGTGAATGAGGGAGAGTAAGAAAGACCATGGATTGCCATCTAATTTTAAGAAAGTTTCTGGAAGGCCAAGGAGTCCCTAAACCAAAGTCATTCATTATAGGAAGCTTACATCTTTCAGGATCTGGCCTATCTTAGTACCTCTGCCATTTTCAGTTAACAGCTGGAAGCAGATTATGGGAAGTGTGGCCTTGACAGGAATATTGTGACAGATTTCAGAACACAATAGCTGGGGGTGTCACTTACATTCCCTGAAATAGGAGATCTGAAAGGTGCATTTTCATGGTAGCCACAGGGACATTGTCTTGTTCACTACCATATCTCCAGTGCATATACCAGCATCTTACACATGGCAGGCACTCAAATATTTGTCAACTAAGCATATTTACATATTCCTTGGATCATGCAAAAAGTACTCAATAATTGTCTGTCAACTATGAACAAATAAATGAATAAATAAACATGAAAAATAAAAACAAGTCTCTTAACTCCTTCACAATTTTCCCACCACCATTGCTGCTCTGGTGGAAAGTGAGAGTGGGCAAACTGGACTTAGGATCACAGGAGATAAAGTTTATCTGCTTCACCCTTTCCTCCTGGTGATGCCCCACTTAGGCAGTGATTTACAAAGACAAGTACCTTCCCCCAAGGCAAAGAATGAGACTTGGCTGTTGTTTGGGCAGGTGCATTTACAGACACTTCAGACCTGCACATTTCAAGCACTTAATCCACATGAAATAATGATACTTCACCCTCCTGAATCCATTCCAACCTGGACAGATATATGGCTTTGTGTAATGTTTCACAGAAGCTTCACGTTGGGGCTCTAAGGCTCATGAGTTCCTTTTTTTCTTCTTTTCTTGGCTTAAAACAACAAAGATTTATTCTCACAGTTCTGGAGGCTAGATGTCTGAAATCAAGCTGTCAGCGGGGCTGTGTTCCCATAGGGCTGTAAAGGAGAATCCCTCCTTGCCTCTCCCCAGCTGCTGGTGGCTGTTCACAGTCCTTGCTTGGCATTCCTGGACTGCATCATTCCAGTCTCTGCCTCTGTTGTCACCTGGTGTCTTCTCTGTGTCTTTCATCTCTGTATCCACATTTCCTCCTTGTTTTTTCTTAAATTTTATTTTTAAATTGTGGACAAAATACTTAATATAAAATTTACCATTTTAACTATTTTTTAGTGCACAGTTCAGTGGCGTTAAGTGTATTTACACTGTTGTACAACCACCACCATCTATTTCCAGAACATTTTTTCATCTTCTCAAACCGAGACTCTATACCCATTAAACGGTAACTCCTCATTCTCTCCTCTCAGCCCCTAGAAACCACCATTCTACTCTCTGGCTCTATGAGTTTAACTACTTTAAGTATCTCATGTAAGTAGAGTCATTTGCTTGTCATAAGTGGTTTATTTTACTTAATGTAATGCCCTCAAAGTTTATATTTTGGCATGTTGTCAGAATTTCCTTCATTTTGAAGACTAAACAATATTCCATTGTATGTTGTATTAGTCTGCTAGGGCTGCCATAACAAAATACCACAGACTGGGTGGCTTAAAAAAACAGAAATTTGGCCGGGCGCGGTGGCTCAAGCCTGTAATCCCAGCACTTTGGGAGGCCGAGAAGGGCGGATCACGAGGTCAGGAGATCGAGACCATCCTGGCTAACACGGTGAAACCCCGTCTCTCCTAAAAAATACAAAAAACTAGCCGGGCGAGGTGGCGGGCGCCTGTAGTCCCAGCTACTGGGAGGCTGAGCCAGGAGAATGGCGTAAACCCGGGAGGCGGAGCTTGCAGTGAGCTGAGATCCAGCCCCTACGTTCCAGCCTGGGCGACAGGGCGAGCCTCCGTCTC
>NW_016813373.1:566065-612180 GCF_001698545.2 Rhinopithecus bieti | reverse complement strand
GGGGAGCCCCCCCCCAAAAAAAAAAAAAAAAAAAAAAAAAAACAGAAATTTATTTTCTCAAAGTTCTAGAGGCTGGAAGTCCGGGATCAAGGTGTTGGCAGGTTTGGTTTCATTTGAGGCCTGTCTCCTTGGCTTGAAAATGGCTACTTTCTCACTGTGTCCTCACATGGTCACCCCTCAGTCTATGTTGTCTGTGCCCTAATCACTTCCTATAAACATACCAATCATATGGCATTATTTCATATGGCATTAGGGCAAACCCATAGAATCTCACTTTACCTTAATTCCCTCTTTAAAGTCTCTATCTCCAAATAGTCACATTCTGCAGTACTGGGGGACTTAAACATATGAATTTTAGGAATAAGCAAATTCAGCCTATTCTATATGGTAGTTATAAGCATCAGGAAATTAACATTGATACAATTTTATTATGTATTTACCAGACCTTGTTCAAATGTTGCCTAATTATCCCATCTCATTTTCCTGATCCAGTATCCAATCTGCGATCACACGTTGCATTTAGTGTTTGTCTTGTCTCTAGTCTTCTTTAATCTGAAACAGTTCCTTGATCTTTCTCTTTTACTTTAACATTTTGAAGAATATTGTTCAAAATATTATACAACATTCCTCAATTAATATGTTTCCTCATGATTGGATTCAGGATATGCATTTATTTTTCAAGAATTCAACAGAAGTGATATTATGTCCTTCTCATTGTATCATATCAGGAGGCATAATGTTGACTCGTCTCATTGCTGGTGACATTATCCTTGACAGTTGGTCAACATGGTGTCTGCCAAGCTCTTCCACTGTATTTTCCACTTTTAAATGAGTGTCTTATGGGAAGATACTTTGAGACTATGTAAATACCTTTTTTCCTCATCATATTTTGTCTACTAATTATAGCTTCTATTGATAAATCTTGCCTAAATAACTGTTACTGAGGTATTTGCTGAATAGTGAACTTCTCTTTTCAGCATTCCATCTACATTTATTAATTGGAGTCTCATAAAACAAGTTTTTTTCTTTCTTTACCATTTAGCTATTCAATTATTTATATAGCTATTCAATTATTTATAGCTATTCAATTATATAAGCATAGACTCACAAATTCTTTTTATACTGTGAGTGATAATTCAGCACCATTATTCATTTTGTTGCTCCAATTTTTCTGATCACCAGGAGCTCATTCAATTAGCTCCAGTGTCCTTTTGATATGGTCCTATCATTCTTTGAGCACTTTTAGATCTCTGGCACCACAAGATGCTGGAGGCTCATCTTATACTTTCCCTGCCCTAGTCCTGGAGTGTGCCTTTTCTTCAAGGAGTCCTGGCTTCTTTTATTGACAAATGATATTTTATTGAAAGCATTCCTTTTTTCTAGAGAATAAGTGTCAGGTTCATTCACTGATATGTAGGTATAATTGCTCCTAGTCCTCAGAAGACAGGGCTATGAAATATATGTATGAATACACACACACACACACACACACACACACACACACACACACACACACACTCCTATAACTATTTCTCTATCTAGATGCATTTTCAAACCTTGAGCTTGTACTGATACCTCCAGACAAGGTTTTTTCTAACCTTCCCCCTTTCCTTATTCACAATGCCCTTCCCTAACAAAAACCAACCTATTATTATTATTAATATCATAGGCTAAATCATAGAATACATGCAAACTAGTTTCAGGATACATAAGCCTGTGGAAAACAAACCTAACTAAAGTACAATATTTGTGCACAGTTTTTCTTTCATCTTTGACCTTGAAAATTTTGAGTCAAACTGATGTTTTTTAAAGTTAATTGGTTAGTTAGCTACAGGTGTCACTCCTTCAGTGTGGTTATATTACAGTCACACACCACAATATGATGTTTCAGTCAACAATAAACCACATACACATCAGTGATCCCATAAGATTACACTACCATATTCTTACTGTGTCTTTCCTGTGTTTATATATGTGCAGTAGGCTATACCATCTGGGTGTGTGTAAGTACACTCTATGATGTTCATGCAAAGACAATATTACCATTTCTGAGAACATATCCCCATTGTTAAGTGACATATGACTGTATTTGTAATGGAGTGTGGCTCATTCTTTTCTGTTATATCCTATTTGAGGTCTCCTTCCCCACCTTGTTAATTATTATATTTACTCCAAGTGTGTGAGAAATTACCATAGTTCTAAAAGTCACAAGTCTCTATATATGTGTGTGTGTATATGTGTGTATATATATATATATATATATTTTTTTTTTTTTTAACTAGAGAAATGTCACTCCCCATTCCCTTATACTCCATTCCCCTTCTTTTCACTTGGTTTCTACCCACAGTCTGTAGGTAAACACTCTCATTAGTTTCTGGTTTGCCTTTTCTGTTTAATTTTTTCACAGTAAACAAATTCATGTGTATTTTCTTATTCCTCCTTTCTTATACTCAAAGTAGCTTACTACTGGCACTTTTGTGTAGGTTGCTTCTATTCACCTAACATTCCATGCTAACAATTACTCTTTATCAGTTCATAGATAACTCCTTCATTCTTTTTACAGCTGCTTAGTATTGCATTGTGTAGATGTACCATAGTTTATTCTTCACTTTGCTATATTTTATTCTTTAAGTCATTTCAAATACTGAGCAGTACAAACAATGCTGCCATGAGTAATCTTGTACATGTGTATTTTCATATTGCTGAGGTTATATTTTTAGGGTAAATTCTTAAAACTACTCGCAATTGCTTCGACTATTTTGCTGGGCCAATGGGTAACTGCATATATATATTTTAAATTATGTATTGCCAAATTCTCCTCCAAAAGAATTGTACTAATTTATATTCCCACCACCAATGTAAGAGAGAGCCATTTCCACATGGCATCACCAACAAAATGCCTTTAGTTGTAGTTTTTACCTTTCTGATAAATGAGAAGTAGTATGTCAGTATAATTTAATTAGTAGTAAATTAATTTGCATAAAATCTAATGAGTGAACATTTTTTCATATATTTGAGTGTCAGATTTTGTATGTTTCTGTGAGTTGTCTGTTCATGCCTTGCCTATCTTTATATCAGATTTTAGTCCCTCCTCTTAATTTTATGAGACATTTACTTACTAGGGATATTAGTTTTATCTCTGATATATATATTGCAAATATTTTCTCTTGGTTCTTCACTTCTCTTTTGACTTCAGTTATGGTGTTTTTTGTCATGTCATTTTTGGTTTATATACTAAATTTATCAGGGAGGTAGATTATTTCAAAACTGTACCCTACATAGTAGTTGAAAGAATTTCTAGGACAGAGCTTGAGGTAGAAAGTAATCCCTAATCTTCACTATTTAAATGACTGTCATGTTAAAGGAACAGACTAATTCTGTGTTTTTCCAAGGGAAAACACTAGGTTAAGTGACTTGAAGTTAAAGGAAACACCTTCTGCCATTATGCAATAAAGGGCTTTCTAGTGACATGTGACCCTTGTATTCACAAATGGCTTGTTCTGTATCACTAGGAGAATTAAAGGTTTCTGTCATGATGTCTGTTATTTAAATGATTAAATATTAGCATTTACTGGTAAAAAGTGAGATGCCAGTTAGTTGGAATAGTGAGCCTAAAATAAATTATCAAAAGCTGGGAGAGGGTGTTATAGGAAATGTGACATTCAATAACAAAGTCAAACTAAGGTAGAAAAACCATGGAAGTCCAGAGTTACACAAAACAAGTCAGAATGCATAAATAGAAAGGAAGCTGGACCAGTTCTGGAAATGTGTGTTCATATACTTTATGATTTATATGGGTTCCTGCTGCATGTCTGTCTAGGTGGGTTGAGTCAACATAAACCATACCAATAGACACTTTGATTCATTTTCATATTCTATCAATATTTCTTGAGCATCTTTATGGCCCCAACACTGTCAGGGTGTTTGAAACATAGCAGAACAAGAAAGACATTTTCTGTTTCACAAGGCATGCAGTCTTAGCAACAGTTGCTTACCAGCTGTGAATCTGCCTACCAGAACTTTGTCGTTGGCCAAATTTTTGTACCTAGCACGTAACAATATCAGGAAATGTCATTCCACTGAAATTCGGGTGACTTTCCTGGCTGGGCTGACTGGAACTAATTACCATACCTTTCATTCCAAATACTAAGAACATTTTGTATGATGTAATCATCATGACTATCCTAGGAAAAGTGTTTTCAGTATGTCCATGAGAGTTTTGAAAGGAGGTGATAGGTTAGACAGTAATAAACATCCCAGGTGTGGTGTGAGTCAGCAGAGGACCCAAAGCAGGACCAAAGACCTCATACTTAGAATCTCCACTCAATGGCCATATCACATAGCATGACAATTTGGAATCCTTGTACTTTGTTTCCATGACAAAATACAGAGACATCCCTAAAATTCATGAAATAGGGAAAAATTGCTTGAGACATCACGCTATACTTTACCCTAAACTCTACCATATAGTGTATCCCTAGCTACATTTCTTTTCTTTTCTTTTTTTTTTTAAATTATACTTTAAGTTCTAGGGTACACGTGCACAACGTGAGTTTTGTTACATATGTATACATGTGCCATGTTGGTGTGCTGTCCCCATTAGCTCGTCATTTACATTAGGTATATCTCCTAATGCTATCCCTCTACCCTCCCCCCTCCCCACAATAGGCCCCGGTGTGTGATGTTCCCCTTCCTGTGACCAAGTGATCTCATTGTTCAATTCCCACCTATGAGTGACAACATGCGGTGTTTGGTTTTCTGTTCTTACAATAGTTTGCTGAGAATGATGGTTTCCAGCTGCATCCATGTCCCTACAAAGGACACGAACTCATCCTTTTTTATGGCTGCATAGTATTCCACGGTGTATAAGTGCCACATTCCCTAGCTACATTTCAACCCTCAAATTTAAATTGTGGACTTCTGGAACACGGAATAATTGAATGTCATACACTCTTTCAATGTCAGAGCTGGAAGGGTTCTTACAGTTCATCCACTCCGATATCCTGTACTATAGTGGCCCAAGAAGGTCTTCCCGAGATTATAGCTATTTGATGTTATCTCAGGGTCTTCCATATTCTGCTCATGTGTACCTCCTCTTCTTTGTCTCAGGATACTTTCCTCCTGTTCTCTATGCTCTAGCTCATCTGCACTTCCTTTAATTCCTCATATGTGATGCTCTTTTTTGTCTCTAAGCCTTCGCCATATGCGTTTCCTACTGTTTGGATTATTTTTCCTTTACCTTTCCCTGGATAACTGTCACTTAATTTTCTCATCTCCACTTAACTCTCAGACTAAGTAAAAGTCCCTTCATCTATGCCCCTGTAGTATCTTTCATATTCCTCTTGGAAATGCTTATCATATCTGCGATTACATGTTTAGTGCTTATCTTCGCCAATGAATTAGTAAGCTATTTTTGTCTTATTTGCCATTGTATCTCCAGAATCCAACCCAACATTTTTGCACATAGTGGTGACTCAATAAATGTTTGTTAGATTGAATGGAAACCAGGGCTCAAATTTAGTTTTTCTGTTCCTAGTATGACTTTATTTCCCCACTACAGCCCTGCCTCCTAACTGAACATTCTTTTCTTATGGATATGTTAAGGGACAATTGACAAGGACTAAGTATTTGCTCTGAGGATCATATGGTTACTTATGGTACTTACTTGACTAAAGAAAGATATTTGAAAGATTAAGATGACTCAAAGTTAGATGGATGTGGCCTCAGTTAGATTACAGTGTAGATAGCCATTTTCCAATTTATAGTGCAAAGATACACATTTAGTTTGGTCAAATCCTGGATTACAGCAAATGTCATCCTGGATTGTCTAGCTAGCAAGATCAGTCAATCAGCCCTGTCATTCAATGGTGTAATAGTTTGTCCTTATATCCAAGGGTTCTTGTGAATTCATGAATACTTGTAGCAATTCAGGAATACTTGGGGGAAATTTGAACAAAGTTTCATATGTTTATGGGCACTAATAAGTCAAATATGCTTGTTTAAAACTAAATAAATGTTTAAATGGGACAATAAAATCTTAAGTAGAATATTAATATATTTTCCTATTTGTTTTTTCTTTATATAGAAGTTAAAAATAATGTAAGTTAATGAGATTGGATTGTAGATGTTTAGTTCGCTCATGCATTTTAGAGTACAGTTAAATGGTGTTCCGAAAAATTAAGTGACTTGCCTATGTCCACATGAATAGTAGTAAAACTATGCTGTTTTTCTCCTCTATGTGACACAGTATGATCATGTTTTTGTGTATAGGAACATGTGTAGATTTAGATATGCAAAAAAATCTTAAGGAAGTTGATATCACACTTAGATTTAGGCACACATTCATACATGAAAAATAAACGAATAAACAATACCTATGGCTCCAGACTAACATAGAACATTTGACCTCATCATAATCATCAGAGAGGAAGCTAATGTCACAAATGATGCTTGTCACCTCTGGGATTCTTCTGGAGAAATGTTTAAGAAACCAAATTCTGTTGGATTGGGGGTGTGCAAACATTTTGTGAGTCCTATGTGGAAACTTTTAGCCACACAGGCAGCCATTGGCCCTGATCATGATTAGATAATATTCAATATTTCTGAAAGCGCTTTTGCAGGCATCCCAGGACTTTTCATTGATTAGAAACTTGTTTCAACAGGCCCTGAGGTTTATTTTTGGTTTATAAACTCTTCCTTCATAGAGAGCATAACTCAAGTGTGTTAATATGATTTTTGAGGGGATTATCAGTTCAGAAGTCAGGATAGTCCATTGCCTTATTTTCATAGCACTTTGTACCTAGATGAGCTAAATAAATGACAAACATTTTTTTTTTTCACTGTAGAGGGAGATAACATTGTTATTAAAGTAGCAACTATTAGTCCCCTTGTCTCCAACTGTCTGCTACAGGCATAAATATGCTTGTTTCATCTACTAGTCACATATTTAATTAGAGACATTTGTTATTTCTACTTGACACTTGAATATGTCTTAAATTTTTCCTAATTAATAGTCACCAGTCTCCCCACTATTTGGGCCTTCCAAGCCTTCATCTCATTTAAGGAGCTGCCAAGTTCACTCCCGCAGGGCTAGACCAGCACTGTTGAATAGAACCTTCTGTGATGAAGGAAATGCTTTATTATCTGCACCATCCAGTATGAAAGTCATTAGATATGTGGCTGCTGAACACTCAGAATGTAGCTAGTGTGACTAAGAACAAAGTTTCGTTTGCTTATGGCCACAAATCTGTGAGTCAGCAGAGGATCCAAAGCCGGACCAAAGACCCCATACTCAGAATCTCCACTCAGTTTGCTTACCAGAACTTTGTCCTTGGCCAAATTTTTGCAACTAGCACATAACAATATCAGGAAATGTCATTCCACTGAAATCTTTTCTGACTGGGTTGACCAGAACTAATTACCATACCTTTCATTCCAAATACTAAGAACAATTTTGTATAATGTAATCATCATGACTATCTAGGAAAAGTATCTTTTAAATTTTTAGTATTTTTTATTTTTTATAGAACTGGGGGTACAAGTGCAATTTGGTTACATAGATATATTGCATAGTGGTGAAGTCTGGACTTTTAGTGTAGCCATCAACGAAATGCTCTACATTGTACCCAAGAGGTGACTTTTCTTTCTTTCTTTTTCTTTATTCTAAGAAAATGTGATACATGTGCAGAACATGCAGATTTGTTCCATAGATATACGCGTGCCATGGTGGTTTGGTTCACCTATTGACCCATCCTCTAAGTTCCCTCCCCTCACCCCCAGCCCCCAACAGGCCCTGGTATGTGTTATTGCCCTCTCTGTATCCATGTGTTCTCAATGTTGAAATCCCACTTATGAGTGAGAACATGTGGTGTTTGGTTTTCTGTTCCTGTGTTAGTTTGCTGAGGATGATGGCTTCCAGCTTCATCCATGTCCCTGCAAAGGATATGATCTCATTCATTTTTATGGCTGCATAGTATTTCATGCTGTATATGGACCACATTTTCTTTATCTAGTCTATCGTTGATGGGCATTTGGGTTTGTTCCATGTCTTTGCTATTGTAAATAGTGCTGCAATAAACATACACATGCATGTGTCTTTAGAGAAGAATGATTTATCTTCCTTTGGATATATACCCAGTAATGAGATTGCTGGGTCAAATGGTATTTCTAGTTCTAGATCCTTGAGGAATCCCCATACTATCTTCTACAATGGTTGAATGAATTTACATTCCTACCAATAGTGTAAAAGTGTTCCTATTTCTCCACAGCCTTGCCAGCATCTATTGTTTCCTGAGTTTTCAATAATCATCATTCTGACTGGCATAAGATGGTGTGGTTCTGATTTGCATTTCTCTAATGATCAGTGATGTTAAGCTTTTTTTTCCACATGTTTTTTGGCCATGTAAATACCTTCTTTTGAGAATTGTCTGTTCATATCTTTTGCCCATTTTTGATGGGGTTGTTTTTTTCTTGTACATATGTTTAAGTTCCTTGTAAATTCTGGATATTAGACCTTTGTCAGATGGGTAGATTGCAAAAATTTTCTCCTGTTCTTTAGATTGCCTGTTCACTCTGATGATAGTTTCCTTTGCTGTGCAGAAGCTCTTTAGTTTAATTAGATCCCATTTGTTAATTTTGGCTTTTGTTGCAATTGCTTTTGGTGTTTTAGTCATGAAGTCTTTGCCTATGCCTATTCCCTGAATGGTATTGCCTAGGTTTTCTTCTAGGGTTTTATCATTTTGGTTTTGCACTGAAGTATTTAATCCATCTTGAGTTAATTTTTGTATAAGGTGTAAAGAAGGGGTCCAGTTTCAGTTGTCTGCATACAGTTAGCCAGTTTTTCTAGCACTATTTATTGAATAGGAGATCCTTTCCCCATTGCTTGTTTTTGTCAGGTTTGTCAAATATCAGATGGTTGTAGATGTGTGGTGTTATTTCTGAAGTCTCTGTTCTGCTGCATTTGTCTGTGTGTCTGCTTTGGTACCAGTACCATGGTGTTTNTCTGATGATAGTTTCCTTTGCTGTGCAGAAGCTCTTTAGTTTAATTAGATCCCATTTGTTAATTTTGGCTTTTGTTGCAATTGCTTTTGGTGTTTTAGTCATGAAGTCTTTGCCTATGCCTATTCCCTGAATGGTATTGCCTAGGTTTTCTTCTAGGGTTTTATCATTTTGGTTTTGCACTGAAGTATTTAATCCATCTTGAGTTAATTTTGTATAAGGTGTAAAGAAGGGGTCCAGTTTCAGTTGTCTGCATACAGTTAGCCAGTTTTCTAGCACTATTTATTGAATAGGAGATCCTTTCCCCATTGCTTGTTTTGTCAGGTTTGTCAAATATCAGATGGTTGTAGATGTGTGGTGTTATTTCTGAAGTCTCTGTTCTGCTGCATTTGTCTGTGTGTCTGCTTTGGTACCAGTACCATGGTGTTTTGGTTACTGTAGCCTTGTAGTATAGTTTGAAGTGAAGTAGCGTGATGCCTCCAGCTTTGTTCTTTTTGCTTAGACTTCTCTTGGCTATACAGGGTCTTTTTTTGATTCCATATGAAATTTAAAATAGTATTTTCTAATTCCACGAAGAATGTCAATGGTAGTTTTATTGGAATAGCATTGAACCTATAAATTACTTTGAGCAGTATGGCCATTTTCATGATATTGATTCTTTTTATCTGTGATGGTGCAATGTTTTTCCATTCGTTTGTGTCCTCTCTTATTTCCTTGAGCAGTGTTTTGTAGTTCTTCTTGAAGAGGTCCTTCACATCCCTTGTTACCTGTATTTCTAGGTATTTTATTTTCTGTAGTGATTCTGAATAGGAGTTCATTCATGATTTGGCTCTCTGCTTGCCTATTGTTGGTGTAAAGGAATGCTTTTGATTTTTGCACATTCATTTTGTGTCCTGAGACTTTGCTGAAGTTGCTTATCAGTTTAAGGAGTTTTGGGGCTGAGACGGTGGGAATTTCTAAATAAAGAATCATGTCATCTGCAAACAGAGACAATTTGACTTCCTCTCTTCCTATTCAAATACACTTTATTTCTTTCCCTTGCCTAATTGCCCTGGCCAGAACTTCGAATACTATGTTGAATAGGGGTGGTGAGAGAGGGCATCCTTGTCTTGCACAGGTTTTCAAAGGGAATGCCTACAGATCTTGCCCTTTCAATTTTATTGACTGTGGGTTTGTTACAAATAGCTGTTATTATTTTGAGATATGTTCCATTGTTACCTAGTTTATTGACAGTTTTTAACATGAAGGGGTGTTGAATTTTATCAAAGGCCTTTTCTGCGTCTATTGAGATAATCATGTGGTTTTTGTCATTGGTTCTGTTTATGTGATGGATTACATTTATTGATTTTCATATTTTGAACCAGTCTTGCATCCCAGGGATGAAGCCAACTTGATCATGGTGGATAAGTTTTTTTGTGAGCTGCTGGGTTCGGTTTGCCAGTATTTTATTAAGGATTTTCGCATCGATGTTCATCAAAGATATTTGCCTGAAGTTTTCTTTTTCTGTTGTGTCTCTGCCAGGTTTTAGTATCAGGATGATGCTGGCTTCATGAAATGTGGTAGGGAGGAGTCCCTCTTTTTCAGTTGTTTGGAATAGTTTCAGAAGGAATGGTACCAGCTCCTCTTTGGTAGAAGTCAGCTGTGAATCTCTCCAGTCCTGAGCGTTTTTTGATTGGTAGGCTATTAATTACTGCCTCAATTTCAGAGCTTGTTATTGGTCTATTCAGGGATTCAACTTCTTCCTAGTTTAGTCTTAGTAGGGTGTGTGCATCCAGGAAATTATCCATTTCTTCTAGATTTTCCAGTTTATTTGCATAGAGATGTTTATATTATTCTCTGATGGTAGTTCTTACTTCTCTGGGGTCAGTGGTGATATCCCTTGTATCATTTTTTATTGTGTCTTTTTGATTCTTCTCTCTCCTCTTCTTTATTAGTCTAGCTAGTGGTCTATTTTGTTAATTTTTTGAAAAAACCACCTCCTGAATTCGTTGATTTTTTGGGGAGGGTTTTTCATGTCTTTATCTCCTTCAGTTCTTCTCTGATCTTAGTTATTACTTCTCTTCTAGCTTTTGGATTAGTTTTCTCTTGCCTCTCTAGCTCTTTTAATTATGATATTAGGGTGTGAATTTGAGATCTTTCTAGCTTTCTGATGTGGGCCTTTAGTGCTATAAATTTCCCTCTAAACACTGCTTTAGCCGTGTCCCAGAGATTCTGATATGTTGTCTCCTTGTTCTCATTGGTTTCAAAGAACTTCTTCATTTCTGCCTTAATTTTATTATTTACCCAGGAGTCATTTGGGAATAGGTTGTTCAATTTCCATGAAATTGTGTGGTTTGGAGTGAATTTCTTAATCCTGAGTTTTAATTTGATTGTTCTGTGGTCAGAGAGACTGTTATGATTTCAGTTCTTTCCCATTTGCTGAGAAGTGTTTTACTTCCAATTATGTGGTCAATTTTAGAATAGGTGCCATGTGGCATTGAGAAGAATGTATATTCTATTGATTTGGGGTAGAGAGTTCTGTAGACATCTACTAGGACCACTTGATCCAGAGCTGAGTTCAAGTCCTAATATTCTTATTAATTTTCTGTCTTATTGATACAGTGGGGGTTTAAAGTCTCCCCCTATTTTTGTGTGAGAATCTAAGTCTCTTTGTCAATCTCTAAGAACTCATTTTATGAATCTGGGTGCTCCTGTATTGGGTGTACATATATTCAAAATAATTAACTCTTCTGGTTGAATTGTTTCCTTTACCATTTTGTAATGTGCTTTTTTGTCTTTTTGATCTTTGTTGGTTTAAAGTCTGTTTTGTCAGAGACCGGGACTGCAACCCTTGATTTCTTTCTTTTTTTTTTGGTTTCCATCTGCTTGGTAAATTTTCCTCCATCTCTTATTTTGAGCCTATGTGTGTTTTTGCACATAAGATGGATCTCCTGAATACAGCACACCAATGGGTCTTGACTCCTTATCCAATTTGCCAGTCTGAATCTTTTAATTGGGGCATTTAGCCCATTTACATTTAAAGTTAGTATGGTTATGTGTGAATTTGATCCTGTCATTATGAGGCTATTTGGGTATTTTACACAATAGTTGATGCAGTTTCTTTGTAGTGTCATTGGTCTTTATATTTTGGTGTGTTTCTGCAATGGCTGGTACTGGTTTTTCCTTTGCATAGTTAGTGCTTCTTTCAGGAGTTCTTGCAGGACTGGCCTGGTGGTAACAAAATCCCTTAACATTTGCTTGTCTGGAAAGGATTTTATTTCTCCTTCACTTATGAAGCTTAGTTTGGCTTGATGTGAAATTCTGGGTTGAAAACTCTTTCCTTTAAGAATGTTCAATATTGGCCTCTAATCTCTTCTGGCTTGTAGAGTTTCTGCTGTGAGGTTTGCTCTTAGTCTATTGGGCTTTCCTTTGTAGGTGACCTGGCCTTTCTTTCTGGCTGCCTTTAACAGTTTTTCCTTCATTTAGACCTTGGAGAATCTGATAATCATGTGTCTTGGGGTTGATCTTCTTGTGGAGTACTTTAGTGGTATTCTCTGTATTTCCTTAATTTGCATGTTGGTCTGTCTTGCTAGGTTGGGGAAGTTTCCCTGGATAATATCCTGAAGTGTGTTTTCCAGCTTGTTTCCATCCTCCCTGTCTCCTTCTGGTACTCCAATCAATTGTAGGTTTGGTCTTTTATGAAGTCCCATATTTCTTGGAGGCTTTGTTCATTCATTTTCATTCTTTTTTTTTTCCTATTCTTGTCTGCATGTCTTAGTAATGTAGTCTTCAAGCTCTGATATTCTTTCTTCTGTTTGGTGGATTTAGCTGTTGATACTTGTGTATGCTTCATGAAGTTCTCATGCTGTGTTTTTCAGCTCCATTAGGTCATTTATATTCCTCTCTAAACTGGTTATTCTAGTTAGCAATTCTCTAATCTTTTATCAATGATCTTAACTTCTTTACGTTGGGTTAGAACATGCTCCTTTAGCTCATCATAGGTTTATATTACCCATCTTCTGAAGCCTACTTCTGTCAATTCATCCATCTCATCCCCCATCCAGTTCTGCACCCTTGATATAGAGATGTTGTGATCATTTGGAGGAGAAGAGGCACTCTGGCATTTTGGGGTTTCTGCATTTTTTCATTCTTTCTTTCTCATCTTCATGAATTTGTCTAGTTTTGATCTTTGAGGCTGCTGACCCTTGGATGGGGTTTTTATGGAGGCCTGTTTTGTTGTTATTTTTGTTGATGGTGTCATTGTCACTGTGTGTTTTTCTGTCAATGGTCAGGTCCCTCTTCTGTAGGGCTGCTGCAATTTGCTGGGGATTCACTTCCAGCCCTATTCTTCTGATTTGCTCCTGTGCCTGGAGATGTCACTCAGGGAGGCTGGAGAGCAGCAAAGATGGGTGCCTCCTCCTTCTTCTGGGACCTCTGATCTCAAGGAGCATCAACATGATGTCAGTAGGATTGCTTCTGTGTAGGGTGTCTGACAAACCCTGTTGGAGGTTCTCACCCAGTTTGGTGGCACCGGGAGCAGAACCCATTTAACAAAGCACTTTGTGCCTTGGTGGAGGAGGTGTGTTTCACTAGGGGGAAACCCACTCATCTGGGCTCCCCAGATTCCTCAGAACTACCAGGAGGAGAGGCTAAGACTGCTGGTTCACAGAGACTGTGGCCACCCCTCCCCTAGGGGCTCAGGCCTAGGGAGATCGTAATTCTGTCTCCGAGACTCTGGCTGGCGTTATTGGAGATCCTGCAGGGAAGCCCCACTCACTGAGGAAGGATGGGTCAGGGTTAGACCTAAAGAGGCACTCGGGCCACAGACTGTCACAGCCGGTGTGTTAGTTTATGGAGACAAGTCTTGGGACCAAGCCATCTAGCCTCCCTGGTTCCAGCAGGGGAAAAACTACAGCTATAGAAATGGGTGCCACCCTTCACCCACCCAGGGAGCTTAGCATGTTAAGCAGTTGTGAGTCCCAGTACTGGCTGCTGCCCCTGCCCCAAGAAGCTCAAAGACTTAGAGAGCTGGCGCCGCAGCCAGTGCTACTTGCCCCTACCCCTGGGAGTTCGGTAGGCTTAAGCAGATTCCAGCTGAGAGACTGTAAGAATCTGTGCATTCCGGGGTTGGTACGCTAGGCTCCAGTGGTGTGGGTTCATGAGAGGGGTCTTCCAATCCATGGGTTGCACAGTAAAGCACAGTTTCCCTGGCTGAGTAGCACTCTCACTCACTGCCTCACTTGGCTGGGGGGAGAGGGTTCCCCTTCCCCATGTGGCTCTGACATGGGCCGCTGCACCACACTGCTCTTCCTTCTCTCTGTGAGTCATCCCAGCCCTCTAGTCAATTTTGATGACAGAACCTGGATACCTTGGTTGCTGGTGAAGGATTCACATGCTTATTATGGTTTTTTTTGATGGGAGCCTCAGAACACCACTGCTTCTAGTTGGCCATCTTGGCCCCACTCACCAGTAGGTAATTTTTCATCCACCACCCCCCTCCCACCTTTTGGGGTCTCCAATGTCTATTATCCCACTCTGTATATCCATGTATACCCGTTCTTTAGCTCCCACATGTGGTATTTGATTTTTTGAGTTCTTGCACTTAGGGTAATGGCCTCTAGTTTCATCCATGTTACTGCAAAAGACATAATTTCATTCTTTTTTATGGCTGGGTAGTATTCCATGGTGTATATGTACCACATTTTCTTTAATCATGTATTGATGGACACTTAGGTTGATTTCATAACTTTGCTATTGTGAATAGTGTTGTGATAAACATACAAGTGCAGGTGTCTTATATATGTGTATATATATATATATATATATGCACAGTGATTTTATACATATATAAAATGTGTGTATATATAGACATGCACACACACACATGCATATATATATATATATGCACACGTACACACATAAAATGATTTATTTTCCTTGAGGTAGATATTCAGCAGGGGGATTGCTAGATCAAATTGTAGTTCTATTTTTAGTTCTTTGAGAAATCTCCATCCTGTTTTCCATAGAGGTTGCATTAATTTACATTCCCACCAACAGTGTATAAGTGTTCCCTTTTCTCTGAATCCTTACCAATGTCTGTTGTTTTTTGACTTTTTAATAATAGCTATTCTGACTGGTGTAATATGGTATCTCATTGTGGTTTTAGGTTGTATTTTTCTGATGATTAGTGATGTTGAACATTTTTTCATGTTTTTTGGCCACATGTATATCTTCTTTTGAAAAAGTATTGATGTCCTTTGCCCACTTTTTAATGGTTTTCTTTTTTCTCATTTAGTTGTTTGAGTTCTTCATAGATTCTAGATATTTTTCCTTGATCAGATGCATGGTTTGCAAATATTTTCTCTCATTCTCTAAGTTGTCTGTTTACCCTGATTATTTCTTTTGCTGTGAAGAAGCATTTTAGTTTCAGTCCCATTTGTCTATTTTTGCTTTTCGTTAATTTGCTTTTAAATAGTTACCTGTGGCTAGTGGCCACTTTATTATTTATTGGTAAGAGTGAGTATGGATGATCACTTTTATCCACATCCCACTTGCCAGAACCCATTCTTATTGTTCCAACATAATTGCAAAGTATACTGGAAAATGCAGGCTTCTGTGTGCTAGAGAAAAACAGGTTTGGTAGTGGACAGCTAGCAAACCTCTTCATGCACTGCCCGTCTGATCAGAGAAGTCTCTTTCATTCTTGCTTTTATACATAGGACATGCTCACCAAGGGCATCACCCAAACTCCCTCCCTCAAGTCCCTGCATCTAGCTTAAAGTTCAAGAATCCTGATAGTTGTACAGCCATCCTTTCCATCACATCTAAATGTCGCTTTTTAAAGCCTGGCAACTTATGAAATAAAACAGTTATATTCCCTTCCCCCCAGTATACAATGATGGAACAGAGGTAGGATAGCCACAATAAACACCCTTCAGAAAGAGAAAAAGTAGAGACACTGTACGGTTACTTGTTTGTAACAATTCTGGAATCCTGTTAGGCAGATGTCATAGGGGTTCCGTAGCTATGCCCTGACTATGGAAATAACTCTCTTTTTCATTACTCTCAGTGGCTCCTGTTTCTCTCAGAGGCCTCCTATTATATGTAATTTTTCTTAACCACATATGAAAATACAGGGAGTTTTGTGACCAAGCCTGGAAGTGATGTGTGTCACTTCCAGATACATCCCATTGGCCAGAATCTGATGGCCTCAATGTAATTCCAGAGGAGGCTGGGAAATGTAGCATTTATTTATGCACAAAACGAAGTTGGATAGATGAGCATCTAGCCTGTCTCTGACCACTGAGGATGTTCCAGGAACTTTATCATTGTTATTCTCACAACAATTCTGTGCAGAAGGTGTTAGCCTTATTTTGCGGGTAGGAACTAGAAAGTTATGCCACCTTTTGCTGCCCAAAATTGAGAGTGTCCATCACAAGGCAAGGTAACTATCAGGGAAGGTTAGCTGATTGCCAGTTAACCAGCTGACTTCACCTAAGTCCAGGTTTTAGCCATCAGTTTTAAACACCTGAAACCTGTTTTGCTTTTCTGAGCATGAGTTAGTCTTTGAGGGGTACCATTACATTAATCTCGCAGGAGTTGATGTACGTATTACTTAAATTATTTATGAACTTATGAAAAGAAATATAATTGTCACATGGGCTTTAATTTCATGTAGGTGTGATGTACTCTTTTTTTGAAGGCTGGTGATATTCAGAAATGGGTGATGGCATGAATGTCAGGGTCACTGGAGAGGACTTCAGCAAACACATGGCCACTTGCCTTCATCATGACACACCTGCACCTTCCGGAAAGTTTCCTGGGTGATTCTCAGACAACCTCTCTATCTTTGTCGTTCTCCAGTTGACCACATTCATTATAAATAGGGATGTTTTTCTGGACAGCTAAGTGTTCCAGGATTAGGCAAATAGAACAGTATATTTCTTTAGATGGGTTCCCACTCTTTAGCTAAGGTGACTTGAAACTCTTCAGTGCATTATGAAGTATCCTTTACCAGTGGGAACATACTCTCCAGTTTGCAGTCAGACTTCCTTCTGCCCTGGGCACTGCTTAAAGACTCTGACAACATTGGCAAGTTTCTCTTGCTGCTCATCCCTATCCTGATTGCCATATGCCTTCTTGGACATCCAAGAAAGACTATATATAACCTGAATGGACGTCCATTCAGGTTATAGTCAAATCTTGCTGTCTTTTAAGATGACTTTACATATGTCTGCTGTAACTTATTATGTCCTGTAGGCTGGGCATGGTGGCTCACGCTTGTGATCCAAGCACTTTGGGAGGCTAAGGTGGGCAACATAGTAAAACCCTGTCTCTACTGAAAATACAAAAATTAGCTGGGTATGGTGGCACCTGCCTGTAGTCCCAGCTACTCAGGAGGCTGATGCAGGAGAATTGCTTGAACCCAGGAGGCAGAGGTTATGGTGAGCCAAGATAGCGCTACTGCACTCCAGCCTGGGCAACAGAGCGAAACTCCATCTCAATAATAATAATAATATTAATAATAATAATTTTGCAAGGCAGCTTTACCTCCTTTCCAAATTCTGGATGGTGTCTTATTTTGTCTTCATGATCCCTGTGAATTATAAAAGAGAAAGCATGGCATGAAAGAAGTAAACAACTTCCCTCTGCTTTGAGGTTTCTTCTCATTTTCTCTAATGCTGTGATGATCAATTTTCATACGTGGGGAGACCTGAGAGGAATAGATTCTTTTAAGTTAAAGATGACAGATCTGTGGTGTTAGCACAGTCACTTGCTTCTCCTGTGTCCATGGCAGGTGGCACTGATGGATCATAGCTAAAATCATCTGTAGTTTGCAGTCAATATAAAACATCTCTCTTTAAGTTTTGCTCATATTTGGTAAAGACATAGATTCTCAGTATATTTTAGGATGATCTGAGTCATAATTTTCTTAAGACATTGGTTAATTAAAGGATAGAGAAACTGAGTTGAAGAGAAAGAAATCACTGCGCTCCAGGGGACATTCAGATTCCTCTCTGGGGGAGAACATGGTCCTGGGTGGGAGGTAAGTCCAGATAAATCCCAGGAGCTCTTCTAACCCTGAGATTCTAGCAACTTTATGGTTCTCCTTAGGCTTCTCAGCCACTCTTCCTGAAGGTAAATCTATGTCCAGCAGCAACTCCAGGTTTGTGATTTAATTTTTCCCCCCACTGGGCTCCCTGCCCTCTGCTGACATTCCATTTCCTCTGAGAGCTGACTGTCACTTGAAGTCTGTATAAATCTTAATAAATGTCCCAGATGGACAGCACCCCTGGATTTTAGAAACCTTTTTTCACTTTACTGTTATTATTGTCTTAGTGTTTCAGTAGAAGATGCTGTTTGTGAGTTGCCTGTGTAAAATGAATAATGGCTCATGGAATAAAGAGATAATCACTTAAGGCAGCCTATTGTGCGCTCTGACCACACCAGCGTAGGCAGTTGTAAAGCATCAAGTAAGCTGGAATAGACTTGTTAAAGAACTCCTCACTATGCTCAACTCAGTCATTCCTAGGACTCAGTGGCACACTGGAGCTTGTTGGCATTGGCTTATGCAAGCCAGTTGTTCATATCTCTTCCCAAACCCCACATTAAGTAATCATGCTGGTTGCTTGAAATTGAACATAGTAGGAGGATTTATACCATGAGTAATGGGTAATGCTATAAGTCTATGTGTGTTTGTTTCTTCCTTGAAGAGCCTTTTGTTAGATATTTAGCAACACATCATTGTCCAAGGTTATGGTCACGACATTGTTTCAGTTCAATGATTTCAGAAGAGACTAAGGATAGAGAGCTAGTCACCTATATCTCACAGGGAACCAAAAAAAAAAGCTGCGTAATGAAGTCTTGTTGCATTATAAATGTATAATAACTATACTGTGAATATACACAATGTATAAATGCAACATTGATACCTCATTTTTCTCTCTATATTCCTATGACATATTTTGAAGAATCTCTTTTAAAAAGTTTGAGATTTTATAAACTTATTAGCTTATAAAACTCCTCCTTTATTTTTCACAGACTGTCAAATAAGATTTCATTAGAATTAGTGGATGTTCAGGCTTCCCAGTTTCCTAAAATGATGCTGCTATTTTATTTAAATAAAAAGTAATATAAGGGTACGTAGCAGTTATTAATATACTGACACCCAGTTTTCATTAGAAAATTGGAAACCATATCTGCAGCAACTAAAATATAATTTTCAAGAGTTGCAAAAATTAGTTTGGGAATGTTTTTGTTTTTTGTTTTGACACACTCACACTGTGTCACCCAGGCTGGTGTGAAGTGATGCGATCTTGACCCACTGCAACCTCTGCCTCCCAGGTTCAAGTAATTCTCCTACCTCAGCCTCCCCAGTAGTTGGGATTACAGGCACTTGCCACCACACCCAGCTAATTTTTTGTATTTTTAGTAGAGACGGGATTTCGCCATGTTGCCTAGGCTGGTCTTGAACTCCTGAGATCAGGCAATCTGCCCGCCTCTGCCTCCCAAAGTGCTAGAATTACAGACATGAGCCATTGCGCCCAGCTAGTTTGGCAATTTCTCGAAGAATTTAGAACTACCATTCAACTCAGCAATCCCATTATTGGTTATATACCAAAAGAAATATAAATTGTTTTACTATAATGACATATGTATATGTATATTCATTACACCACTATTCACAATAGCAAAGACATGGAATCAACCTAAATGCCCACCAATGGTAGATTGAATAAAATGTGGTATATATATATCATGGGGTACTACACAGCCATAAAAAGGAACAATATCATGTTCTTTGCAGCAACATGGACAGAGCTGGAGGTCATTATTCTAAGTGAACTAATACAGGAACAGAAAACCAAACACTGCAGGACTTAAGAGACAAATTCTTTCTAGAGAAAAGGGGGCTACCACAAACAGACTGTCCTTTCCTTTGCCAGATTTTGAAGTGGGATAAAGCAGGAGACTAAAAAGCTAAGCTTAAAACCTCTGAAAGGAATAATAGAAGCACATACCATCTTTCAGGTGGGAGAAAGATGCTCACTAGACTACAAAAAGCCCTGGAGAGCTAATCCTGGGGCATAGGGACACACCAGAGGTAAACTGAGTCACACTAAATCTTCAAACCAGACATTATTCAGTAGAAAGCCTGACTACATTGAGATTATTAACCCTATACTCGATAAACCTAACAGACAAAAAGGGAGAACAATTGCTATAGAACTTATCATCTGTTGTCTTTATGGTTTATTTATAAAACAATCGATATCTTAAAAGTTACTAAAAATGCAAATAGGTCAGAAAATAGCCTAAAACAAGGAAAGAAGAAGAACAAGAAGAGGGAAAGAGGAAGAGAAGGAAGAATAAGGAAAGAAGATCCACAAATGATCCAGATATTGGTGTTAACAGACAAAGACTTTAAAATAACAATGATTTATGCTAAACAACATAAAGAGGACCAAGTGGATAAAACACGAAACGTTTCATCAGAGAACTGAAAACCATTGAAAGTGTCAGGTGGATGCTCTAGAACTAACAAGAACAGATTAAAAATTCATTGATGTTAAAATGTCATTAGTTTCAATGGTAGTCTTAGACACAGAATACAGAATTAGTAAACTGAAGATCAAGAGATAATACTCAAATTGAAATTGAAGCACAACAAATTAAAATTTTTTTAAAATTAGAGAGTAACAGATATGTGGAACTCAGTTTAAAAAAAAAATTGTGGTAGGCCAGGAATGGTGGCTCATGCCTGTAATCCCAGGACCTTGAGAGGTCAAGACAGGTGGAGGGCTTGAGCCCAGGAGTTCAAGATCAACCTGGGCAACCTGGTGTAATTTCACCTCTACAAAAAATACCAAAAAATAGACTATGGTGACATGCACTTATAGTCTTAACTACTTGGGAGACTGAGGTGGGAGGATCACCTGACCCTAGGGAAGTAGAGGCTGCAGTGAGCCATGATCACACCACTACACTCCAGCCTGAATGACAGAATGAGACCCCATCTCAAAAAAAAAAAAAAAAAAAAAAAAAAAAAAAAAAAAAAAAAAAAAAAAAAAGAAAATTATAGGATTACATATAGGTCCCAGAAGAAGAAGAAGGACAGGTTGGGGCCAAAGTAATAACTCAAGAGGTAATGGATGAGAATTTTTCATTCATCTGTGAATGGAAGTCTTCAATTCTAAGATCAAAGTGTTTGGCACATCCCAAAAAAGCAAAGTACAAAGAAAACCAACTACAGTACGTATATTCAACCTGCTGAAAACCAGAGAGAGAGAACCTTAAACATAGCTGGGGGCAGAGCAAAGTGGGAGCTGCAGACATCACTTCCAATGTAACAACAAGATTAATGGCTGACTCTTCAACTAAAATTCTTTAAGCCTGAGGCAATGAAATGACGTCTTTAAAAAAGCTGCATCCAGAGAGACTATCCTTCAAAAAATAAAGGTGAAATTAAAAAACCCATAAATTCATATCGATACCAATCAATAAATGACTAAGAAGGAAAAGCTGTTTCTGATGCTAGATAGCCAATGAATTTAGAAAGAATAACATAATTAAGAAATTATTGCTGGTTATGGTGCTTCACGCCTGTAATCCCAGCACTTTGGGAGGCTGAGGTGGGTGGATCACGTGAGGTTAGGAGTTTGAGACCAGCCTGACCAACTTGGTGAAACCCCATCTCTATTAAACACACACAAAAAATTTGCCAGGCGTGGTGGCTCATGCCTGTAATCCCAGCTACTTGGGAGGCTGAGGCAGGAGAATTGCTTGAACCTAGGAGGTTGCAGTAAGCTGAGATTGTGCCATTGCACTTCAGCCTGGGCAACAAGAATGAAATTCCATCTCGAAAAATTGTCATTTGGCAACCATCACAATGATTCACTTAGACAAGAATCATCAATGGATAGTAAAAGTGGATGAAAGTTTAAAAAGTAATGTGATATCCACACACTTTAAAAGTATTGGCCCATAGATATTTCTTACTTATGAAGGCAAACATAGTAATGTTAGAGTAAAGAAACCTGGCAGATACTACCTAAACAAAGGGATCAACGTTAGCATCACTAATAATAATGTAACAAATTTGTATAATATATAATCTGAATTTAACTATGAGAAAACATTGTACAAATCCAAATTGAGGGATATTCTATAATATAACTGATTTGTACACTTCAAAACCATCAATGTCATGAAACACAAAGACTGATAACTATTCTATATTAAAGTAAGTTAAAAATATGTGACTGCTGAATGCAATGCATAATCCAATAAATCTAAACTAAAAGCTGATTTTTTTTTTTTTTTTTTTTTTTTTTTTGAGACGGAATCTCACTCTGTCGTCCAGGCTAGAGTGCAGTGGCGTGATCTCTGCTAACTGCAAGCTCCATCTCCCGGGTTCACGCCATCCTCCTGCCTCAGCCTCCTGAGTAGCTGGGACTACAGGCACCCACCACTGCGCCCGGCTAATTTTTTGTATTTTGAGTAGAGACGGGGGTTTCACTGTGTTAGCCAGGATGGTCTCGATCTCCTGACCTCGTGATCTGCCTGCTTCGGCCTCCCAAAGTGCTGGGATTACAGGCGTGAGCCACCGCGCCCCGCCAAAAGTTGAAATTATTTAAAAAGATTTTTCTCTGCTACAAAACATGCATTTTCAGTGTGGAAGATACCCTCACACACACCCTGCCAAGGGGCCAAAAAATTGGTTCTTAGGGGAAGAGCTAAAATGTCTTAGAAATTACAATGGCCCTGCCGGGCGCGGTGGCTCAAGCCTGTAACATACTTATGGCAGAAAGAGCGAGAGGACCGTGGACAGGATCACAAGGTCAGGAGATCGAGACCATCCTGGTTAACACGGTGAAACCCCGTCTCTACTAAAAAATATAAAAAATTAGCCGGGCGAGGTGGCGGGCGCCTGTAGTCCCAGCTACTCGGGAGCCTGAGGCAGGAGAATGGCGTGAACCCAGGAGGCGGAGCTTGCAGTGAGCTGAGATCTGGCCACTGCGCTCCAGCCTGGGCGACAGAGCGAGACTCCGTCTCAAAAAAAAAAAAAAAAATTACAATGGCCCTTCAAAGGTTCACAGTAAATAAACACCACCAACCACATACAGAAAGTATATTTGTAGAATTAATTTAATGGAGAGTGGTTAGGAAAAAATGTCTTAAAAGGCTTTTGGTGGGAAGATACAATAAACATAAAAAGGTTAAGAAATACTGCCAGAAATAATATTAGGACAATTGCCAAAAGTGAATTGGATATGTAGATCAGACACTACTGTTACATCACTGTTAATTTTCCGATTTTGATTATGTACAGTGGCCATGTGAGAATGTGATTGTGTTTCTCAGGAAATACACATTTATTGAGGTACTGAAGTTTAAAGGATTATCATATCTGCAGCTGACTCTCAAGGGTTCAGAAGAAATACATAGAAGTGGGGTTGGAGTCCGGGCACGGTGGCTCACGCCTGTAATCCCAGCACTTTTGGGAGGCCAAGGCAGGCAGATTATGAGATCAGGAGATTGCGACCATCCTGGCCAACATGTTGAAACCCCGTCTCTACTGAAAAAAAAAAAAAAAAATTTGCTGGGTGTGGTGGCAGGTGCCTGTAATCCCAGCTACTCGGGAGGCTGAGGCAGGAGAATGGCTTGAACCAGGCAGTCGGAGGTTGCAGTGAGCTGAGATGGCAACACTGCACTCCAACCTGGTGACAGAGTGAGACTCTGTCTCAAAAAAAAGACAAAAAAACAAAAAACAAAAAAAAGACAAGAAGTGGGGTTGGGGGAGAAGAAAGAGAGGGAATAGTACGATAAATGCAAAAAAGTAATCATCTGAGGAATCTAGGTGAATATAGAAATTGTGTTATTTCAACTTGTATTACTGCTTTGACTTTTTGAACTCTGAAATTCTGTCAAAATAAAAGTTAAAATTATGGTAAATAAAGATTTTTAGACAACTAAAAACAGCATTCACTGCAAGCAAATAAGCTCTAAAAAAAACACTAGAGGAGGTTCTTAAGACCATATGAAAATAATCCTATTGGAATCATGGAATTATTTGAAAGAATGAAAACAACAGGAGATGGTAACTAAAATAATGCTTTTTAAAATGATGATGATATGAAGTCCTATGAATTTTATTACATATGTAGCTAAACTATATATCACAATAGTACAAATGGCAAGAGATTGAAGTTAAATACAGTTAAGCTTTTGTTTGGAAGATTGCAAAAGTACTAATTTAAGATAGATGCTGAATACGTAAAATATGAACGTTGAAATTTGTAAGGTAACCACTACAAGATGTTAGCTATAGGTTTTTCATACATGCCATTTATAAGATTAAGAAAGTGTCCGTATATTCTTGCTAACAGAGTTTGTCAGGAATGGGTGTCAGATTTTGTCATGTGATTTTTCTGCATCAACTGAGCTGATCACATGGTTTCTCTTTTATAGATTATTAATATGATTAATTACATTGCATTATTCCGACTTTTTATTTTGGTAAAATACATGTAACATAAATTTGCCATCTTAATCATTTTTAAGTGTACAGTTCAATAGTATTGACCATATTGATATTGTTGTGTGACCATCACAACCATCCATTTCCAGTACTCTTCTTATCTTGTAAAATGGAAACTCTATAACCATTAAACAATAACTATCCCTAGCCCCTGGCAACCACCATTCTCTTATCTGCTTCTATAAGTTTGACTACTCTACCTCATATAAGTGGAGTTATGAAATATTTATATTTTTTGACTGGCTTATTTCACTCAGAATAATGTCCCCAAGATTCATCCGTGTTGTAGTAGTTGTCAGGATTTTCTTCCTTTCTAAGGTTGAATAATATTCCATTGTATGTATATACCACATTTTGACTATTCATCTATTGATGGACATTTGGGGTTGGTTCCACATTTTAACTATTGTGAATAATGCTGCTATGAGTATAAAAATAACTCTTCTAGACCCTGCTTTTAATTTTTTTGGGCATATGCCCAGAAGTGAAATTGATGGTTCATGTAGTGATTCTATTTTTAATATTTTCAGGAACGCCATTTGTTTTCCACAGAGGCTCTCCTATTCTACATTCTCACCAACAGTGCACAAGGATTCTAATTCTTCCACATCCTTATCAACACTTATATTTCCCTGGCTTGCTTTTTTGTTGTTGTTGTTGTTGTTTTTTTGACTGTAGATATCCTAATGGGTAAGAGGTGAGATATAAATATAATTTTTATTTGCATTTCTCTGATTATTAGTGAATTTGATCATCTTTTTATGTGCTTGGATATGAGGGTGATCTGGCTGCAACATCTGTCTCCCCTTTGATTGCCAGTGTTGATTTGGCTGATCTGGCTGGCTAGGGAGGTATGCCCTTTCTCTCTTACTGCTCCATGTGCATCCCTCCTGAAGCTGCATTCTCAATCATAGAGGATGACCATCCCTGATAGAGGAAGACAGGTCAAGGGTATATGAGTAGGTGTAACTGCGCTCCCCTGCTAGAAACTCCAAACAAGCTCTCATGTGCTTATTGGCCATTTGCATATCTTCTTTGGAGGACTGTCTGTTCAAGAATTTGACCATTTTTTATTCAGGTTGTTTGATTTTTGAGTTGTAGGAATTCTCTGTATATTCTGCATATCAATTCTCTATCAGATATATTATTTGCAAATATTTTCTTCCATTCTGTGGGTTTCTTTTTTACTCCAATAGTGTTTTTTGATGCACATTAAAATTTTTCTATGAAGTCCAATTTGTTTTTCTTTTATTGCTGGTTTTCGTGATGTCATATATAAGACATAATTACCAAATCCAGTAGTATTAATATTTTGTCCTACATTTTCTTCCAAGAGTTTTATAGTTTAGCTCTTATGTTTAGGTCTTTGATTCATTTCATCACATTAATTTTTGTGTTTGGTGTTAGGTAAGAGTTTACTTTCACTCTTTTGCATATGGATAACCAGCACCTTTGTTGGAAAGACTTTTCTTTTCCCGTTGAATGGTCTTGCCAGTATTCAGTGTTTATTTCTGGACTCTCTATTCTACTCCATTGGTCTATATGTCTGTATACTAGTACCACACTTTTGATTACTGTAGGTTTGTGGTAAGACTTGACATCAGGAAATGTAAGTCCTCCAGCTTTGTTTAAAATTCTCTCTTCTTGCTATTTTGAAATACACAATACATTATTGTTCACTGCATACTCCTTATTGTATAATAGAACACCAGAACTTATTCTTCTTCTCTAACTGTAACTTAACTATTGACCAATCTCTCCCCATTCCCACCTTCTCCCTACATTCTCCCATCCTCTGGTAACCACTGTTCCAATCTCTACTCTTAAGAGGTCAAATATTTTAGATTCAATGTATGAATGAGATCATGTGGTATGTGTCTTTTGTGCCTGGCTTATTTCCCTTAACATAGTCTTTCAGGTTTATTCATGTTTTTGCAAATGACAGGATTTCATTCTTTTTTATGGCTGAATAGTATTATGTTGTATACATATATCACATTTTAAAAATCCATTCATCTGTTGATAGACACTTGATTTCATATCTTAGATGTTGTGAATTTTTGCTGCAATAAACATGGGAGTAAAGGTATCTTTTTAACATATTGATTTTATTTCCTGTAGATGTGTACCCAGCAGTGGGATTTCTGAATTACATGGTAGTTCTATACTTAATTTTTTGAGGAACTTCCATACTGTTGAATATAGTGGCTATACTGACTTATTGCCCACCAACAGTGTATAAAAGTTCCCCTTTCTCCACATCCATGCTGGCATTTATTTTTTGACTGTTTGATAATGGCTCATCTCTTTAACCAGAGATATCTCACTATGGTTTTGATTTGTGTTTCTCTGATGATTAGTGATGTTGAGCATTTTTTCACGTACCTGTTGGCCCTTTATATCATTTATGTATCTTTATTATTATTATTATTGAGGCAAAGTATCACTCTGTTGCCCAGGCTTGAGTGCAGTGGCATGATCTTGGCTTGCTGCAGCCTCTGTCTCCTGGGTTCAAGTGGTTCTCATGCCTCAACCTCCCAACTAGCTGGGATTACAGGCGCACATCACCATGCTTGGCTAATTTTTTGTATTTTTAGTAGAGACAGGGTTTCACCACGTTGGCCAGGCTGACCTCAAACTCCTGACCTCAGGTGATCCAACCACCTTGGCTTCCCATATTTCTGGGATTATAGGTGTGAACCACCATACTTGACCATGTCTTCTTTTCAAAAATGTCTGTTCAGGTCTTTTACCCATTTTAAAATCAGATTTTTAAAATTAATTAATTTATTTTTGCTGCTGAGTTGCTTGAGTTCCTTATATATTCCAGATATTAACCCCTTGTCAGATGCATAGTTTGCAAATATATTCTCCCCTTCTATAAGTTGGCTGGCTCTTCACTGTGTTGATTACTTTGCTGTGTAGAAACTTTAGTTTGATATAATTCGATTTGTTTATTTTTGCTGTTTTCTGTGCTTTTAAAAGGTCTTATCCAAAAAATCCTTGCCTAGACCAATGTTATAAAGTGTTTCCCCTAGGTTTTCTTCAGTAGTTTCATAGTTTTGGGTCTCACTTTTAAATCTTTAATCAATTTGGAGTTGATTTTGTATATGGTGAGAGATAGGAATCTAGTTTTATTCTTCTGCATATCCAATTTTCCCAGCACCATTTATTGAAAAGACCATTCTTTCCCCAATGTGTGCCTTTGGTACCATTGTCAAGAATCAGTTCACTGATTCTTGCATGGATTTATTTCTACATTCTCTACTATGTTTTATTGGTCTATGAGTCTGTTTTATGCCTATACCATGCTATTTTAGTTACTATGGCTTTGTAGTATATTTTGAAGTCAGAAAGTCTGATGCCTCCAGCTTTGTTCTCTTTGCTCAGAATTTGTTTGGCTATATTGGGTCTTTTGTGTTTCCATACAAATTTTAGAATTTTTTATTATTTCTGTGTCATTGATATTTTGATAGGGATTGCATTCATCAGTATTTTGATATAGAGAGCTTTGAGCAGTATGGATGTTTTAACAATATTTATTCTTCCAATCTAAAAACACAGGATATTTTTCCATTTATTTGTGCCATCTTCAATTTCTTTCACCAATGTTTGCTAGTTTTCATTGTAGAGATTTTTCACTTCTTTGTTAAGTTTATTTCCAGGTATTTTTTGTTGTTGCTATTGTGAATGGGATTAAATTCTTGATTGCTTTTTCAGATAGTTCACTTTAGTGTATAGAAATGTCGCTGCTTTTTGCATGTTGATTTTGTATGCTACAACTTTACTAAATTTATTATCTCAATTTTTGGTGTAGTCTTTATGGTTTTCTATATGTAAGATCATGTCATCTGCAAACAGAATAATTTGACCTTTCTAATTTGCTCTTTATTTCTTTTTAAAATAAAATTTTAATTTTTAATTTTGTGGATACATAGTAGGTATATATATGTATGAGGTACAAGAGATATTTTGATACAGGATACAATGCATAATAATCACATTAGGGTATATGGGGTATCCATCACCTCAAGCGCTTATTCTTTCTTTCTGTTACAAACAATCCAATTATACTCTATTAGTAGTTTTAAAATGTACAATAAGTTATTATTGATTATATTCACCCTATTGTGTTATGAAATACTAGATCTTATTCATTCTATTTGTTTGTTTCCATCAACCATCACTGTTCCCCTCCCTCCACATTACCCTTTCCAGCCTCTAGTAAGCATCATTCTATTCTCTATCTTCATACGTTCAATTGCTTTAATTTTTAGCTACCAGAATAAGTGGGAACATGTGAAGTTTGACTTTCTGTGCCCGGCTTATTTCGCTTCACATAATGACCTCCAGTTCCATCCATGTTATTGCAAATGACAGGATGTTATTCTTTTTATGACTAATACTCCATTGTGTATACATACATTTTCCTTCCAGTTCCATCCATGTTGTTGCAAGTGACAGGATGTTATTCTTTTTATGGCTGAGTAGTACTACGTTGTGTATATATATTCCACATTTTCTTTATCCATTTATCTGTTGATGGACTCTTAGTTTGCTTCCAAATCTTGGCTACTACCAATATTATTGCAATAAACATGGGAGTGTAAATATATCTCTTTGATGTACTAATTTCCTTTCTTTTGGGTATATACCTAGCAGTGGGATTGCTGGATCATATGGAAGCTCTATTTTTAGTTTTTTGAGGAACCTCCAAACTGTTCTCCATAGTGATTGTACTAATTTACATTCGACACTTTGTACAGCAGTGTGCAAAAGTTCCCTTTTTTCCACTTGCTCGCCAGCATTTGTCATTGCCTGCCTTTTGGATGAAATCCATTCTAACTGGGGTTAGATAATATGTCATGATAGTTTTGATTTGCATTTCTCTGATGATCAGTGATATTGAACACCTTTTCATATGCTTGTTTGCCATTTGTATGTCTTATTTTTAAAATTTCAATAGGTTTTTGGGGCAACAGGTAGGGTTTGTTATATGGATAAATTCTTTAGTGGTGATTCCTGAAGTTTTGGTACAGACATCATCTAAGCAGTGTACACTGTACCCAATGTGTAGTCTTTTATGCCTCACCCCTCTACCACTCTTTCCCCGAGTCCCCAAAGTTAATTGTATCACTCACTCATGCCTTTGCATCCTCATAACTTAGCTCCCACTTATGAGTGAGAACATACAATATTTGGTTTCCCATTTCTGAGTTACTTCACTTAGAATAATGGTCTCCAATTCCACCCACGTTGCTGCAAATGCCATTATTTTATTCCTTTTTATGGCTGAGTAGTAGTCCATGGCATAGGTATACCACAGTTTCTTTGTCCACTCATTGATTGATGAGGATTTGGACTGCTTTCATATTTTTGCAATTGCAAATTATGCTGGATAAACATGGGTGCGCAAGAATCTTTTTTGTATAATGACTTCTTTCCCTCTGGGTCGATGCCCAGTAGTGGGATTGCTGGATGAAACGATATTTCTACTTTTAGTTCTTTAAGAAATCTCCACACCGTTTTCCACAGTGGCTGTACCACTTTACATTCCCACCAGCAGTATAAAAGTGTTCCCCTTTCACCACATCCATGCCAACATCTTTTATTTTCTGATTTTTAAATTATGGCCATTCTTGCAGGAGTAAAGTGGTATTGCATTATGGTTTTGATTTGCATTTCCCTGATCAGCAGTGATGTTGAGCGTTTTTTTCATATGTTTGTTGGCCATTTGCATGTCTTCTTTTGAGAATTGTCTATTCATGTTTTTAGCCCACTTTTTGATAGGATTGTCTGGATTTTCCTTGCTGATTTGAGATCCTTGTAGACTCTGGATATTAGTCACTTGTTGGATGTATAGATTGTGAAGATTTTTTTCCAACTCTGTGGGTTGTCTGTTAACTCAGCTGGTTATTCCTTTTGCTCTGCAGAAGCCTTTTAGTTTAATTAAGTCCCATCTATTTATCTTTGTTTTTGTTGCATTTGATTTTGGGTCCATGGTCGTGAATTCTCTTTGCCTAAGCCAAAGTCTAGAAGGATTTTTTTTATGTTATCTTCCAGAATTTTTATAGTTTCAGGTCTTAGATTTAAGTCCTTGATCCATATTTTGTTGATTTTTGTATAATGTGAGAGATGAGGATCCAGTTTTATTCTTCTACATGTGGCTTGACAATTATGCCAGCACCATCTGTTGAATAGGGTGTCCTTTCTCCATTTTATGTTTTTGTTTGCTTTGTCGAAGATCAGTTGGCTGTAAATATTTAGGTTTATTTCTGGGTTTTCTATTCTCTTTCATTGGTCTATGCATCCATTTTTATATCAGTATCATGCTGTTTTTTTGACTATGGCCTTATAGTATAATTTGAAGTCAGGTAATGTGATGCCTCCAGATTTATTCTTTTTGGTTATGTGGGCTTTTTTTGGTTCCATGTGAGTTTTGGGATTTTGTTTTTCTGGTTCTGTGAAGAATAATGGTGGTATTTTGATGGGAATTGCATTGGATTTGCGGATTGCTTTTGGCAGTATGGTCATTTTCACAATGTTGATTCTACCCATCCATGAGCATGGGATGTGTTTCCATTTGTTTGTGTCATCTATGATTTCGTTCAGCAGTGTTTTGTAGTTTTTCTTGTAGAGGTCTTTTACCTCCTTTATTAGGTGTATACCCAAGTATTTTATTTTATTTTATTTGCAGCTATTGTAAAGGGGGTTGAGTTCTTGATTTGATTCTCAGCTTGGTCGCTGTTGATGTGTAGCAGTGCTACTGATCTGTGTACATTAATTTTGTATCCTGAAACTTTGTTGAATTCACTTATCAGTTCTAGGAACTTTTTGGAGGAGTCTTTAGGGTTTCCTAAGTATATGATCATATAATTGGCAACCAGTGACAGTTTGACTTCCCCTTTACTGATTTTTACGTTATTTATTTCTCTTGTCTGATTGCTCTGGCTAGGACTTCCAGGACTATGTTGAATAGAAGTGTTGAGAGTGGGCATCCTTGTCTTGTTCCAGTTCTCAGAGGGAGTGTTTTCAACTTATCCCCATTCAATAAAATGTTGGCTATGGGTTTGTCATAGATGGCTTTCATTACATTAAGGTCTTTCCTTTCTATGCCGATTTTGCTGAAGGTTTTAATCATAAAGGGATACTGGATTTTGTCAAATGCTTTTTCTGCATCTATTGAGATTATTGTGGTGTATTACGTTTATTGACTTGTGAATGTTAAACCATCCCTGCATCTCTGGTATGAAATCCACTTGATCATGGTGGATTATCTTTTTGATATGCTGTTGGATTTTGTTCATCAGTATTAAAGATTTTTGCATTTACATTCATCAGGGATAGTGGTCTGTAGTTTTCTTTGTTATGTCCTTTCCTGGTTTGGTATTGAGGTGATACTGCCTTCATAGAATGATTCACGAGGATTCTCTCTTTCTCTGTCTTGTGGAATATTGTCAATAGGATTGGTACCAGTTTTTTTTTGAATGTCTGTTAGAATTCAGCTGTGAATCCAACTGGTCCTGGACCTTTTTTGTTGGCAATTTTTAAAATTACCATTTCAATCTCATTGCTTGTTATTGGTCTGTGAAGAGTTTCTATTTTTTACTGTTTTAATCTAGGAGGATTGTATATTTCCAGGAACTTATCTATCTCCTCTAGGTTTTCCAGTATATGCATGTAAAGATATTCACAGTAGCATTGAATGATCTGTTGTATTTCTGTGGTATCGGTTGTGATATCTCCCATTTTTTTTCTAATTGAGGTTATTTCGATCTTTGCTCTTCTTTTCTTGGTTAATCTCACTAATAGTCTATCAGTTTTATTTATCTATCAAAGAACCAGCTTTTTGTTTCATTTATGTTTTATATTTTTTTATTTCAGTTCATTTAGTTCTGCTCTGATATTTGTTATTTCTTTTCTTCTGCTGGATTTTGGTTTGGTTTGTTCTCGTTTCTCCAGTTCCTTGAGGTGTGACCTTAGATTATTTACTTGTGCTCTTTCAGACTTTTCGATGTAGGCCTTTAAGTCTATAAACTTTTCTCTTAGCACCACCTTTGCCATGTCCCAGAGGTTTTGGTAGGTTGTGTCACTATTATCTCTCAGTTCAAAGAATTTTTAAATTTCCATCTTGATTTCATTTTTGACCCAGTCATCATTCAGGGGCTGGTTATTTAATTTCCATGTATTTGCATGGTTTTTAGGGTTCCTTTTGGAGATGATTTCCAATTTTATTCCACTGTGGTCTGAGAGAATACTTGATATAATTTGAATTGTCTTCAATTTATTGAGATATGTTTATTGGCATATCATGTGGTCTATCTTGGAGAATGTTCCATGTGCTGATGAATAGAATGCATATTCTGTAATTGTTGGATAAAATGTTCTGTAAATATCTGTTAATTCTATTTGTTCTAGGTATAGTTTAAATTCATTGTTCGTTGTTGACTCTCTGTTTTGATAACTGTCTAGTGCCATCAGTGGAGTACTGAAGTCCCCACTATTACTGTGTTGCCATCTATGTCATTTCTTAGGTCTTGTAGATATTGTTTTATAAATTTGGCATCTCCAGTTTAGGCACATATATATTTAGGATTGTGATATTTTCCTGTCAGACTAGACCATTTATCATTATATAATGTCCCTCTTTGTCTCTTTTGACTGCTGTTGGTTTAAAGTTTGTTTTGTCTTATAATAGAATAACAACTCCTACTTGCTTTTGGTGTCCATTTGCATGGAATATCTTTTTCTACCCCTTTACCTTAAGTGTATGTGACTCCTTATCTGTGTCTTGAGGACAGCAGATACCTGGTTGGTGGATTCTTATCCATTCTGTATCTTTTAAAGGGAGCATTTAGGCCATTTACATTCAATGTTAGTATTGAGATGTCATTCTATTCATCATGCTAGGTGTTGCCTGAATACCTTATTTTGTTGTTGTTGTTTTCTTGTATTTTGTTTTATAGGTCTCATGAGATTTATGCTTCAAAGAGGTTCTATTTTGGTGTATTTCAAAGATTTGTTTCAAGATTCAGAGCTCCTTTTAGCAGTTCCTGTAGTGCCTCCGGGCTTGGTAGTGGTGAATTCTCTCAGCATTTGTCTGGAAAAGACTGTACTTTTCCTTCATTTATGAAGCTTAGTTTCGCTGGATATAAAATTCTTGGCTGATAATTGTTTTGTTTAAGGAGGCTGAAGATTGGGCCTCAATCCCTTCTAACTTGCAAGGTTTCTGCTGATAAATCTGCTCTTAATGTGATAGGTTTTCTTTTATAGGTTACCTGGTGCTTTTGCCTCCAGCTCTTAAGGTTCTTTCCTTCATCTCTACTTTAGATAACCTGATGAGTATGTGCCTAGGCAATGATCTTTTTGCAATAAATTTCCCAGGTGTTCTTTGATTTTCGTGTATTGAATGTCTATATATCTAGCAAGGCCAGGGAAGTTCTCCTCAATTATTCCACCAAATATGTTTTCCAAACTCTTACTTTCTTTTCTTCCTCAGGAACACCAATTATTCCTAGGTTTGATCATTCAACGTGATCCCAAACTTCTTTAAAAAATCCCATTTCTTAAAATTCTTTTTTCTTGGTCTTTGTTGGACTGGGTTAATTCAAAAATCTTTTCTTCAAGCTTTGAACTTCTTTCTTCTGTTGTTCAGTTCTATTGTTGAGAGATACCAGTGCATTTTGCATTCTCTAAGTGTGTCCTTCATTTGCAGAAGTTGTGATTTTTAAAATTTACACAATCTATTTCATGGGAGATTTTCCCCTTCATATCTTGTATCATTTTTTGATTTCAGTAAGTTGGACTTCATCTTTCTCTGGTGCCTCCATAATTAGCTTAATAATCAACCTTCTGAATTCTTTTTCTGGCAATTCGGGGATTTCTTCTTGGTTTGTATCCATTGATCATGAGCTAGTGTGATCTTTTGGGGGAGCTATAAAACCTTGTTTTGTCATATTACCATAACTGTTTTTCTGGTTCCTTCTAATTTGTTGTACTATGTCAGAGGGAAGATCTGGGGTTTAGGGGCTGCTGTTGAGATGCTTTTGTCCCAAGGGGTGCTCCATTGATGTAGTGCTCTCCCCCTTTCCTTAGGGATGTGTCTTTCTGAGAGTTAACTGCAGTGATCGTTATTTCTCTTCTGGATCTAGCCACCCAGCAGAGCTAGCAGGCCTCGGACTGGTACTGGGGGGTGTCTGCACAGTGTCCTGTGGTGTGAGCTATTTTCAGGTCTCTTAGCTATGCATACCAGCACCTGCTCTGGTAGAGGTGGCAGGGGAGTGAAATAGATGGAGAGTCTTGAGTTGTAGTTTTGTTGATTGCACTAGTTTTGTGTTGGATGGCCTCCTGCCAGGAGGTGAAGCTTTCAAAAGAGCATCCACTGCTGTAGTATAGGGAAGATTAGGCAGTGTGTGGGGCCCTAGAGTTCTCAATAGATTATATCCTTTGTCTTCAGCTACCAGGGCAGGTTGAGAAAGACCATCAGGTTGGGGCAGGGTTAGGTGTGTCTGAGCTTAGATTCTTCTTGGGTGGGGCTTGCTGAAGCTACTGGTGGGGATAGGGGTGTGGTTCTCAGGCCAATGGAGTTACTTTCTGCCTCTGCTGTCTCATGCAGATCACCAGAGAAGTGAGGGAAAGCCGGCAGTTACAGGCCTTTACCAGCTCCCACACAGCCCAAAAGGCCAGTCTCACTCCCACCCACTCCCCACCCCCCAACAGCACTAAGTTTATTTCCAGGCAGTGGGTGAACAGGGCCGAGAACTTGCCCCAGGCAACCAGCCTCCTAGCTGAGAAAACAAGCAGGGCTTTTAGGTTTCACACCTCCCAGCCTACAGTGGCTTCTGTGCTGTGTCTACATTCCCAATGCAGCCCCTTCCCCGAGTTCTGTTCAGGAAACTTTGTGTTTGGGTGAACTTGTTACCAAATTTAGCTGGAAGTTTCCTTCTTCCTGTGGTCTTTTCACAGATCTTTTGACAGCCCTCCTCAAGGACCTCTGTGAGACAAAATCAGAATTGGTTTCCCTGGGGACCAAGAGAGCCCACAAGGCTCTTCCTGTTGCTTCTTCTACTCCTGTATTTTGCTTGGCTCTCTAAATTTATCTCAGCTCCAGGTAAGGTCAAATCCTTCTCCAGTGACCTGGACCTTCGGGTTCCCCAGTGAGGGTATGTGTTCGGGGGTGAATGATTCCCCTGTCACATTTTTATGCTGTGGGTACTCACAGTTTTTCAGCTGTCTCTCATGGACTGCAGGAGCAATCTACTTCCTTTAAAGGGTCTGTGGATTCTCTCAGCTTTTTTGTTATGTTCCTGCAGTAGTTCTTGGAACAAAGTTCTTGATGTGAGTTTCCACACACTGCTCTGTCCGTCCAAGTGGGAGTTGCAGTTTAGTCCTGCCTCCTATCTGCCATTTTTCTTCCCTGCCTTTTTGTATGTCTTCTTCTGATAAATGTCTATTCAAATCTTGTGCCCATTTTAAGATCAGATTATTAATTTTTTTCATAGTTGTTTGATCTCTTGACATATTCTGGTTATTAATCTCTTTATTTCTTTCTGTTGCCTAATTGCTCTGGCTAGGACTTCCAATGCTATGTTGAACAAAACTGGTGAAAGTGAACATCCTTATCTTTTTCTGAATCATAGAAGAAAAGTTTTCAACTTTTCTTAGTTTAGTATGATGTTAACTGCGGGTACATCATATTTGGCCTTTATTATGTTGAGATATATTTCTTCTATACCTAATTTGTTGAAAGTTTTTTTTTTAATCATAAAAGGATGTTAAATTCTACCAAAGCCTTTTCTTCCTTTATTGAGATTATTATATTATTTTATCCTTCATTCTGTTAATGTGATGTATCACATTTATTTGTGTATGTTGAACCACCTTTGCATTCCTGGAATGAATCCCACTTGTTTATGGTGAATGAATTTTTTAATGTGCTGTTGAATTTGAATTGCTAGTATCTTGTAGAAGATTTCTGTATATTGTCCTATAATTTTGTTGTTGCTGAGGTGTCTTTGTCTGTTTTTTGTATCAGGGTAATGCTGGCCTCAAATAATAAATTGGAAGAATTTCCTCCTCTTAAATTTTTTGTAATAGTTTTAGAAAATTTGGTATTAATTCTTCTTTAAATGTGAGGTAGAATTCAGCAGGGAAGACATCAGGTCCTGGGCTATTCTTTGAGAAAAGGGTTTTCATTACTGCTTTAACTATTGGTCTGATTATGTTTCTATTTCTTTCTGATTCAATGTTGGTAGGTTTTATGTGTTAAGAAATGTATTCATTTCTTCTAGGTTTTCCAATTTGTTGGCATATTTGTTCCTAATAGTCTGTTATGATCCTGTTTATGTGGTATTTGTTGTGGTGTTTCCTTTTTCGTCTCTGATTTTCTTTGAGTCCTGTCCCCCCTTTTTTAGTCTAGCTAAAGGTTTATCAATTTTGTTTATCTTTTCAAAAAGCCAACTCATCATTTCATTAATCTTTTGTATTTTAAAAAATATCTTCTGTTCTGATTTTTGTTTCTTTTTTTCCATTAATCTTCAGTTTAGTTTTTACTTTTCTAGTTCCTCTACTTTTACTTTTCTAGTTCCTCTACATGCAACATTAGACATTTACTTATGATCTTTGTGCTTTTTTGATCTAGGTTTTTTTTGCTATAAAAATGTTTATTGCTGAGCTATTAGGATTGCTGTTCCTATATTCCATGGGTTTTGATGTGTGGTATTTTCATTTTCATTTTTCTAAAGAAAATTTTAAATTTCCTTTTTTGATTCCTTCATTGACCCATTGGTTGTTCAGAAACATGCTGTTTAATTTTCATGCATCTGTAGTTTACAAAGTTCCTCCTGTTACTGAATTCTAGTTTTATTCCATTGTGGTTTAAAAAGATACTTAATATACTTTTAACTTTTTTAAAGATTTAAGACTTGTTTTATGGCCTAACATATAATTTACATTGGAAAATGTTCCTTGTGCTGTTGAGAAGAATGTAACTTTTATTATATAAGTCTTTGGCCTCCTAGATTATGTTAATTCCTAGGTATTTTATTCATTTTGATGCTGTTGTAAATGTAATTCTTTTCTTAACTTTCTTTTAAATTGGCCATTTTAATGTATAACAATACAACTGATTTTGTGTGTTGACTTTATTTCCTGGTATTTTGCTAAATTTGTTCATAGTTCTAATAGTTTTTCATAGAAGCTTTAGGTTTTTTACCTAAAAGATTATATCATCTCTGAATAGAGATAATTTTTCTTCTTCCTTTCTGATTTTGAGTGCCTTTTCTTTTCTTGCCTAAAGGCTTTGGTTAACATGTTTAGTACTATGTTGAATAGATGTGGTAAAAGTGGTCATCTTTGCATTGTTCTTGATGTCAGAGGCAAATATTCCAATTTTTCACCATTGAATATGATGTTCACTGTGGGTTTTCATATATGACTTTTATAATGATGAGTTCGTTTCCTTCTATTCCTATTTTTATGAGTTTTTCAGCATGAAAGAGTTAAATTTTGTGAAATATTTTTTCTACATCAACTGAGATGATCATGTGGTTTTCTTTATTCTGTTAATGTGATATAAAGTTGATCAATTTTTATATGTTCAACCATCTTTGCAGTTAAAACGATCTTAGTCATGGTGTATAAGTCTTTTAATTTGATGTTGAACTTGGTTAACTAGTATTTTGTTGGGGATTTTTGCACCAATATTCATAAAAGTTGGCCAAGCATGGTGGCTTACACCTGTAATCCCAGCACTTTGGGAAGCCAAGGAGGGAGGATCACTTGAGCCTAGGAGTTCAAGACCAGCCTGGGCAACATGTTGAGATCCTGTCTCTACCAAATTAAAAAAAAAATGGTTGGTGGTGCATGCCTGTAGTTCCAGCTACTTGGGAGGCTGAGGTGAGAGGATCACTTGAGCCCAGAAGGCTGAGGCTGCAGTGAGCCGTGTTCACAGCACTGCACTCCAGCCTGGGCAACAGAGCAAGACTCTCTCTTAAAAATAAAAATTCATAAAAGATGTTGGTCTGTTATCTTCCTGTAGTATCTTTGTCTAGCTTTGGTTTCAGAGTTATGCTGACCTCATCAGATGATTTAGAAAGTGTTCGCTCCACCTCAATTTTTTGAAAAGTTGAGAAGGATTGATATTAGCTCTTTAAATGTTTGGTAGAATTTACTGGTAAAGTCATCAGGACCAGTGCTATCTTTGTTGGGAGATTTCTTAGTTACTTATTTAACTCCTTACTATTTATAGGTCTATCCAGATTTTCTATTTCTTTGAAGTTTCATCTTGGTAGGTTTCATGTTTCCTCAAATTTTTCTATTTTATGTAAGTTTTCCAACTTTGTGGCTCATAGTACTGCTTCTGATTATTTTTGTTTGTGTAGAATTAACAATAATGTCATCACTTTCATTTCCAATTTTACTAATTTGAATCTTCTCTCTCTTTGTTCTTAGTTCATCTAGTTCAAGGATCGTCAATTTTGCTGATCATTTTGAAGAACTCACTTTTGATTTTGTTGACAGTTTTTCTCTTTTTTTCTGTTCTCTCTTTTTTCTTTTTTTCCCACTCTATCTCTGCTCTAATCTTAATTATTTACTTTCTTCTGATAGCTTTGGGTTTAGTTTGTTGTCCTTTCCCTAGGTGCTTACACTGTAAAGAAAGATTATTGATTTGAGATATTCCTGGCTTTTTATGCAAGCATCTATAGCTATAAATTTTTCCCTTAGCACTGCTTTTGCTGCCTCTCATAAGTTTTGGAATGTTGTGGTCTTATTTGCACTCATCACTAAGTATTTTCTAATTTCCCTCATGATTTCTTCTTTGATTTATTGGTTTTAGTTTTCTAAGTGTGTGTTGTTTAATCTCCATAATGTCAATTTTTGCTTCACATATTTGATGGTCAGTTATTAGGTACATGAATGTTTATAATAGATATAATGTTGTATCTATTATGAAATATATGTTATGTTTTCTTGCTGGGTTAAATACTGTATGTAATATCTTTCCTTATTCCTTGTGTCCTTTTTTGATTTAAAGTTTATTTTGCCTGACATTAGTATAGCCATCCTTGCTTTCTTTTGGTTCCTATTTGCATGCAATATTCTTTTCTATGTTATCACTTTCAGTGATATGGATATTCATATGTGGATAGCATATGGTTGGATCATTTTTTTTTTTTATTCTGACATTCTCTGTTTGATTGTAGAGTTTATTTACATTTAAAGTAATTACTGATATGAGGAACTTCTGTCATTTTGCTACTTTTTCTTTATGGCTTATAGCATTTTTGTCCCTAGTTTCCTGCATTACTATCTTCTTTTGTGTTCAGTTGAATTTTTATAGTGAAACATTTGAATTATTTCTTATTTTCTTTTTTTGTATGTTATTTAACCATTTTCTTTGTGATTGCCATGAGGATTACACTTAAAATCCTAGGGTTGTAATACTTTAATTTTAATTTATACCAGTTTAACTTTAATAGCATATAAAAACTTTTCTTCTTTAACCACTCTGTTCTCACCCCCTCAGTTGTTGATGTTATACAATTATATCTTTATATATTGTGTGTTCAGAAACATAGATTAGTCAAATTTTAAATGCATTAGTTTCATAAGTTAGATAATAACATATAGGGTTATAAACCGAAGTAATAAGGTTAGCTTTTAGATTATTTAAAAATATATATTAGTCTCTTAAATCATGTAGAAAACAAAGAGTAGAGTTACAACCATTGCTTCAATAATGCTAGCTTTTATAATTGCCCATGATTTACCTTTGCTGTGATAGTTATTTCTTTTCATCACTTCAAGTTATTGTGTTGTGTTCTTTCATTTCAGCCTGAAGGATTCCCTTAGGCATTTATCCCAAGGCAAGTCTTGTGATAATGAACTCTCTCAGCTTTTGTTCATCTGGGAATGTTTTAATTCTCCTTCACTTTTGAAGTACAGTTCTGCTGGATATAGAATTCTTGGTTGACAGTTTTTTTTTTTTTTCCTTTTAGCACTCTGAATATATCAGTCCACTGCCTTCTATCCTCCAAAATTTCTGATGAGAAGTCTAATAGTATATTGAAGATCTGTTGTATGTGATGAGTCACTTCTGTCTTGCTGCTTTCATGGTTCTTTGTCTTTCAACAGTTTGATTATCATGTGTCTCAACATAGGGCTTTTTATGTTCATTGTACTTAGAGTTGGTTGAGTTTCTTGGGTGTTTATATCTTTCATCAAGCTTGAAGTTTCACCTACTACTTCAACTATTCTGTATGCCCCTTTGGCTCTTTCTCTCTCCTCTTCCTGGAACTTAGTAGTAGTAAATTAGTCTGCTTGATGGTGTCCTACAGGTCCCTTACCCTCTGTTTACTTTCCTTTGGTCTTTTTTGCTTTCCTGATGCTCAGACGAAGTAATTTCTATTGTTCCATCTTTAGTTTTGCTGATCCTTTTCTCTGCCTGTTCAAATCTGCCTCTGGACCTCTTCTAGTAAAGTTTTCATTTCAGTTATTGTACTTTTTAGATCCAGAATTTCCTTTCGGTTTCTTATTACATTTTCTATCTCTAATATTTCCATTTTGTTCTTAAATAATTTTATTGACTTTCTCCACTTTCTCACATCTTCCTTTAGTTCTTTGAGCATCTTTAAGCTAGCTGTTTTTGCCTACAAAATCCATCATCAGGTCTTTTTTCAGGGACAGTTTCTGTTCATATTCTTTTCCTTTGAAAAGGCTATACTTTTCTGTTTCTTTGTATGCCTTGTGATTTTCTGCTGTTGAACACTGAACATTTGAATCTAACAATGTTTTGCTAGTGCTTGCTGTTTCTGTTTTTAGTTGCTGTAGGCAGTCTCTGGCCATAGTTCAGCCTCAGGTATAAACTTAAGTTTTTTTGCTAATCCTTTGAGGTATCTGTCTTTGGGATGCATGGTGACTTTCTACCTATGCTTCATATGTATGGTTGCTTTTGAATGATCTGGTTTTCAATATCTGGGTCCCTAGCAGGGAAAAGAAAAAGTAGAGAAGGGGGCACTGCAAATAAAGGAGGTGGCAATGCAAAGCACTAGATCATTAAATACTATGAAAGTCATTTCAGCCAGAGGAGGAGGGTCTTGAAACAATATAGTGGGGAGATGTAACAACATTGGCTGTCATCTCTTTGTCTATATCTCTAAGATGAGAACACAGATCTTCACTGTTGGAAGGACATGGTACTTTTGCCCACCTTGGCTCCCACAAACTTTGTGCAAGCTACTCCAGGAATACATGCACAGCTGTCTCCTACAGGAATGAGGAGTGGAGAATTAGGAGTAGCTACTACTTTGCTAAGAGCCGAAACTAACTGAAATTAATTGTAATTTATTGTCTAAATCTTCCTTTGGAAGTTACATGCCTTCAATAGACTTTAGAGTTTCAAAATTGTTACATCAGACAGATTCTACCAGTGCAATTGTTGTCTAGGCGGGGAGACAGATTTCTGGTGATTCCTACTCTGCATCTTCCCATAATTCTTCATTAATTGATTTTTGCATGATAAACTAATCTCACATTCCTGAAAAAATTTCGCTTGGTCATGATGTATTATTATTTTTACATACTGATGGATTTGATTTGCTAAAATTTTATTTATAACTTTTGCATTAATATTTATGAGGATAGTAATTGGTAGTTCACTTTTTGTAATGTTTTTACCTGGTTTTAACATCAATTTAGTAATAACCTAATAACCTCATAGAATGACTTGGGAAGTAGTCCATCCTTTTCAGTTTTCTGGAACAGTTTGTATAGAACTGGTATTACTTAACCAGTGAAGCCATGTGAGCTTGGGGTTTTCTTCATGGGAAGGTTTTTAACTACAAATTTAATCTAAGTTGTCAAACGTATTGAGATAAATTTATTCATAATATTCCATTTTAGGTTTTTAATATTACTAGACTATGTAGTAATGTCTTCTATCTAATTATTGATACTACTTGTTTGTATCTTTTCTCTTTCTTTTCCTAATGAATCAAGCTTGAGATTTATCACTTGATCTCAAGGAACCAGCTTTTCATTTTATTGATTTTTTTTCCTATTTTCTATTTCATTTGTTTCTTATCTGAAATTTATTTTCTTTCTTCTACTTCCTTCAGATTTAATTTGTTCTTCTTTCTCTAGTTACCTAGGATGGAAGATGAAGTCACTGATTTGAAGCTTTTCCCCTCTTCTAATGTTGGCATTAATGCTATAAAATTATGGTATCTCACAAATTATATGTAGTCTTTTCATTTTCATTAAGCTCAAAATACATTTTAATTTCCCTTTTGATTTCTTCTTTGACTTGTGTTTTTTAGAAGCATATTATTTAGTTTCCAATTATTTGAGTGATTTTCCATAAATCGTTTTGTTACTGGCTTTTAGTTCCATCTCATTGTAATGAAAGAACATACTTTGTGTTAGCTGAATACTTTTAATTTCTTGTGGCTTTTAATGGCCCACAGTATGGTTTATTTTGATAAATACTGCTTGTTCACTTGAAAATATGTCTTCTATTTATTGTTTAATCTTCTATGGTCTTCAACTAGGTCAAATAATGAGGGAGGTATTCAAGTCTGCAATATCCTTACTGATTTCCTGTCTGTTTTATCAACAAATGTGAGAGGAGAATAGAAATATCCAACAATAATTGTGAATATGCTTATTTATTCTTGCAGTTCTATCCATTTTTGTTTTATGTGTTTTGAAATTCTGTCACATGGCACATAAACCTCTATGATTATTTCTACTGGATGACCCTTTAGCATTATAAATTAACTCTTTTCATTCCTAGTAATCTTTACTTTGCAATCTATATTCTTTAATATTAGTATTACCACTTCAGCTTTTTAAAAACTATTGTCAGCATTGTGTATTTTTCCTCCTTTTATTTTAAATCTACTTCTGTCTTTATATTTGAAATGTGTTTCTTATAAGCAGCATAAAGTTGAGCCTTAAATTTTATTTCAATCTGACAGTCTCTCCTTTTAATTGGTGTATTTAGACCATTTACTTTAATATAATTCTTGAGATGTCTAGTTTTAATGTATCATGTTGCTAGTGTTTTCTGTTTGTCCATCTGTTTTTCATTTTCTTCTTTTTTCTGCCTTCCTTTCGATTAATTTAGTATTTTTACAATTCCATTTAGTTTTTTATTGGTTTATTCACTATAACTCTTTGCTTTGTCATTGTAGTGGTTGCCTTAGGGTTTGTCATGTATGTCTTTAACTTACTATTTGTCTATTTTCCAGTGATAAACCACTTCTAACAGGATATAAGACACTTATAACACTATACTTTCATTTCTCCCGTCATTTCAGGAGGGGAGAAATGAGAAGTGTACTACTGTAAGTCTCTTGTTGTCATAAATTTGACTTTTACAGATGTTGTAAACCACAAAATACATTATATCTTTGATTTAAAACTTTATCTTTAACAAATATTTAAATAATAAAAATACTTTTTATTTACACATGTAGTTATTTCCAGTGCTTTTCATTTTTTTGTGTGTAAATTCATATTTCTATCTGGGGTCATTTTCCTTTTGCCTGAGGGACCTCCTTAAACATTTATCTGCTGTGTCTTTCAGCTTTCGTACATCTGAAAGAAACTTTACTTAACCTTCATTTAAAAAAAATTTCACATTTTAAAACATTTAGTACTTTAAAGATGTTAAGCCATCTTCTCTCTTTCAGTGCTTCCAATAAGAAATCATCTGTCATTTTTTTATTCTTTACTTTGTCTATTGACTTTTTATTTGCTACAGTAACAAATTACAAGAAACCTAGTAGCTTAAAACAGTACAAATTTACTTCCTTTCAGTTCTGGAGGTCAGAAATCTGAAATGGACTCATGAGCTACACTCTTTTCTGGAAGCCCTAAAGGAAAATATTTATTATTTGTTTGTTTGTTTGTTTGTTTATTTTGCCTTTCCCAGATTGTAGAAATCTTTCACATTTTTGGCTCCTGTTTCCCTCTTCTGCTTTCAAAATCAGCAACATTGGGCCATGTCCTTCTCACCCTGCCATCTCTGATCCTCTCTTTTGCCTCCCTCTTCCACTTCTAAGAACTCTTGTGATTACATTGGGCCCACTCAAATCAACCCAAATAACCTCTCTATCTTCAAGTTTGTTGATTAGCAAACTTAACTCTTTCTTCTCCCTTGGTTCTTTTTTGCCATGAAACCTAAACCTAACATTTATAGGTTTCAAGGATTAGGACATAGATATCTTTAGGAAGAAATTGTTCTGCACACCACACTCTGTATGTATTATGTCTTTTTTTCTCTAGATGCTTTTGAGATTTTCTTATATCACTGACTTTGAGCAATTATATGCTATGCCTTGGTGTATATTTACTTCCGTTTCTTGTGTTCGTGTGGTTCATTTTCTTGTGTTTGTGGTTCATTTAGCTTCCTGGATGGGTTTATAGTTTTTATCAACTTTGGAAATTTTTCAACCATTATTTTAAAATATTTTTTCTGTCCCCCGACCTTAAAAAATTCAAGCTGCACTTTAGTTGGGCTGCATAAAGTTGACCCATAGATCACTGATGCTCCATTCATATATTTTAACTTTGTTTTTTGCATGTTTTCTATTTACTATGTATATTTAAAAATCACGAATCTTTTCTTCTGCAAAATCTAATCCGCTATTAATCTTACCCAGTTTATTTTTCATCTCACACTTGTAATTTTCATCTCCAGTAGCTCAATTTGGGTAATTTTAATGTCTTCGGTGTCTCTTCTTAATGTTTTGAACATACATAACACAGCCATAATAGTTGTTTCAGTGTCCTTGTCTGCCAATTCTAACATCTATGTCAGTTCCAAGTCAGCTTCAATTTACTAATTTATCTCATGAGTTGTATTTCTGTGCTTCTTTGCCTCATGAAAATTTTTGATTAGATGTTGGACACTGTACATTTTACTTTGTGGGGCACTGTATATTTATGTATTTCAGTTAATATTATTGAACTCTGTTCCGGTTTGTTTTTATGTTACCTGGAAATAATTTAATCCTTTAAAGGTTTGCTGTTAAGATTTGTAAAGCAGAATTAGAAATGTTTTCCTAGGGCTAATTATTCCCCATTATGAGTTAAATACCTTTTGGGAAGTATACCCAATACCCCATTAATCTGGTTTTTCATTCCAGTTTCTTGCATTGTCTTATCACCAGACATTGTTACCTGTTATCATTTGAAATGGGTTTCTTCCCAGCTATGGTTAGTTTTTTCATATGCATGGGCTGATCAGTATTCAGTTCAACACTCAAAGGGAAATCTCTACAGATCTCCAGAGTTCTCTTTGAAGCTGTTTTCTTTCTGGTACTCTATTCTGCCAGTGTGAACATTCATGGTCTCCCACAACCTCTCCTCTCCTTCTCAGCTCAAGGAGTTCACTGGGCTCCATGTAGGTCCCCTTCTCCCAGCCCTTAAACCGTGGCCTGCAAACTTTCTCAAGAAACTATTCTGGGGCAATCGTAATACTCACTTTATTTGTTTCCTGTGTATCAAGGATTACTCTTCTTCATTGCCAGATATGCAGTGTCTTACAAACCATTGTTTCCTATAGATGGTCCTTTTTTTTTTTTTTTTTTTT
>NW_016813373.1:539326-565792 GCF_001698545.2 Rhinopithecus bieti | reverse complement strand
TTTTTTTTTTTTTTTTTTTTGGTTGGTTGAAGTTAAACATAGACCCTATTGTTCCATCTTGGATGGAAGCACATTTAGGGGTAGGGGAGAGGAATGAAATTCTAGAAGTCATATGGCCTGCCCTAGAGGAAAATACTGTTCTCTAGCTTTTCTCAGCAGCAGACATCATTTGGCTTCTCTTTTACTAGCACACACTTTAGTATCCAGATTTGATCCTCCATCTGCTTTTGTGTAATGCTGCAGCTTTCTGGAAATCATGCTTCCTGGTTGTGTATTGTGGGTAAAGAGTCAGAGTGAGCCTAATATTGATAACTAATGACATAGCAACACAGCATTTCATTATAAAATAACCTCCAGGAAGAATATTAGAAAAATCATTCAGAAACATCTCTTTCTGATATATCTGGATTACACAGGCCTGTAAGCATAGATGAAGGGCAAAATTATTCTAATAGTATTCTTATAGTCCCCAGTCTTTTCCCCCTGCTCAACAATAGTTTATTCAGTAATTGTATTTAATGGATATGACCAGAGATATTTATTCATCATCCATGTATCCACTAAATAAATATTTATTGAGAACTTAAGTGTGGCAGGCACTAGTTGGCACTTTCACCCTCTCAGGTTGTATATATGTGCCTCTTTCTAGCATTTTAAACCTCATTACTCTTTCTTATGTCCTAGAATTATGTATATGAATGTTAATGTTCTCATTTGATGTGTAAGCTTATTTCATTCATAGTCCCTTCCTCATTTGACATCTATGAATCCCTCATAGCACTTAGCACAGTTCCTGGAATCTAGAAAGGTCTCAAGAAATTATTGCCATTTGGAAGGATCTTTTTTTAAAAAAATGTATTTCCACAGGTTTTTGGGGAACAAGTGGTATTTGGTTACATGAGTCAGTTCTTTAGTGGTGATTTGTGAGATTTTGGTGCAGTCATCAACTGAGCAGTACACACTGAACCTAATTTGTTGTCCTTTATCCCTCACCCCCTTCCCACCCTTTCTCCCTGAGTCCCCAAAGTCCATTTTATCATTCGTATGCCTTTGCATCCTCATAGCTTAGCTCCCACTTATGAGTGAGAACATATGATGTTTGGTTTTCCATTCCTGAGTTACTTCACTTACAATTATGGCCTCTAATCCCATTGAGGTTGCTGTGAATGCCATTAATTCATTCCATTTTATGGCTGAGTAGTAATGAACTTTTCAATACACATGTGCATTTGTGGTTTTAATGTGTAGATGTATACCCTGCTTGTATGTGCATTCCCTACTTACAGCCTTGTAGCTTTCACACAGGAAACAATTTTAAGGAGACAGTATGGTTATTTCTAAGTCATACCTTCCAAACGGTAACAGTTGCCGCTCTGCTAGTTTGATCAAAACAAGGCAAGAGTGCCCTAAGAGGCCCTAGTTGGCGGCTTTAAAAGGAAGAGGGTTTTATTTCTCATAAGTATGAATACTTGTAAAAAGGAAATTTTTAACAAGTATCCATATTTAATACTTGTGTTTGGAAATTATGATGCTAATCATTTACAGTGATGGACATAGCCATTCCTATGGATGCACTACAGCTTTAGGCTGAAAGGTAGCAAGGGGAGTGCAGACATATACAAATATTACCCATCTCCCCCAGTACATTTCAGCTCAGACTAAATGATAACAAATGAGAAAATTTTTCAGCAGAGTTACTTTTAGCTTCATTTAGGCCCTATTGACTTCTCCATTTAGTTATTTTATAAATATTACCAGGGCTGGGAATCAGCTTTTGGTCTCTACCTATATCTTCTGTGTAATACTCCTCTCTGCACACATTCAGGTGTATATCAATGAATCTTTGTTATACTCCTCTGCACATATTCAGGTCTATATCAATGAATCTCAGGTTCACAGGGCTGGCTGATCATTGTCCGGGATAAAAGGACTTTGAGGAACAGCAGGCTGGGTTTATTGCTCGAAACTAATTCTAAATCTATGGAGTTAGAGGTGCACATCGAAACCTCTCTCAAGACATGAGGCTATCATTATTCTTATCCTCAAAATATTACAAGAAAAAAAACTATAGACCAATATTTCTCATAAACATAAATGTAAAAATCCTTGATAAAATATTAACAGATTTGAACTAAGCAATTTATAAAATTAACCCAGAAATATTTGAAAGGATTTAATACAATCCAAATTATAATCATAACAGGCTGCTGTTGAGGAAATTGACAAGTTGATTCTACAATTTATGTAAAAATACAAAGCGCTAAGAATAGTCAGAACAATTCTGAAAAATTGGGCTAACATTATTTGACTTCAAGATTTATTATAAAACTATCAAGATAGTATGGTTGGTATAAATATATTTGGTATATTTATATAAACTTGGTATAAATATAAACTTATAGAACAATAGAGCACTGTAAATATTCCAAAAATAGACCCACATGTATATGGTCAGTTGATTTTTGTTTTAACAATTCAATATAATTGAATGGAATAAGTTTAGTCTTTTGCTTTTTTTCTGTTTTAAGGGTGCTAGAACAACTTGATATCCATATGGGGGTAAAAAGGAGCTGCAATTCTTCATACAATAAACAAAAAATACAAAATGTTTGTCCTATGAGAAAATATAGGAGAAAGTTATCATGGGAGGCTAGCAAACTTTCATCTGTAGTCTCCTTGTGTAGGCAGAATAATGGCCCTCTGAAGATGTTCATATCTAATCCCTCCAACCTGCATGTTACATTATTACATGGAAAGAAAGGAATTAAGGGAGAAGGTAGAATTAAGTTTGCTAGTTGGCTTACCTCAAAATAGGGAGATTATCCTGGATTGTTTGAGTGGGCCAAATGTAAAATCAAGGGTCTTTAAAAGCAGAAAAGGGAGGCAAAAGAGAACTAGACAGATAGCAGTATGAGAAGGACATGGCCTGATGTTGCAGACTTTGAAGACAGAAGAGCAGGCCATGAGCAAAAGAATGTGGGAGGTCTCTAGAAGCTAAAAAAGGAAAGGAAATGCATTCTCCCCTAGAGTTTCCAGAAGGGAATACACCCTGCTTACTTATTGACCTTTGCCCAGTAAGATCCATGTTGGCTTTCTGCTCTATAGAAGTGTAAGATAACGAAATTTGTGTTGCTTTAAGCCACTAAATTTTTAGCAATTTTGTTATAACAGCAATAGTATACTCCTGCTGAAGATAAACTATCAAGCAGATTCTAATACAGACATGGCCATGTTCTGTGCCATATGACTTGGAATCCCAATTTAGCTGCAGCTAATTTATGCATGAAAGACATCGCAAATAAAAGCTGCCCATCTATAGTTTGGCCGGTAGCCTATTAGATGTTGATTAAATTGGGTTAATCAGTTGTTTTTTTTTTTTTTTCCCCCTTGAGATTTTGAACTCAGATATGAGAGAATCAGAATTACATAAAAAAAGAAGAAGGAAGTGGAAAGACCAGGGGGAATCAGCCAAGGGGAGAGTAGCTGAGTCATGCTGATGGCTGGGGGATACAGGGTTGCCTTGAATGGATGCCTGCTTCTACGGGGTCAGTTGTTAGCCTATCTGCCAGGTCACCAGAATTCTGCAGACTACAAACTTTTTCCAGTCCCAGTGGCATCTGGTCATATGGTCAAGATTACTGCTATTCTTATGTCCAGAGATAGCCTTATTAAATTTCTTCTAGTACTAGTGCTAACCTGAGTGGATGTAGCTATTCTTTGCAAGCAATAGAGCTTAAGTAATTCTAGTATTTAGAATTTCAGAGGCTCTGAATGGTCGGTGATTGTTTGGAATATTTATGCTTTGTTTTTATTTTAGTTAAGGAATGGCCTAAGAGACTGTAACGAAGACCTCAAAGCATAGGAGTTGGAAGAAGTTATAGGTTTATATATTTCTCATTTAACAATCCAAAGTTAGGCAGCCAGTCATGGTAGGTCGGACAGTACTACCCTACCCTACACGATCATCCAAGAACTTTGTTTCCTTCTACCTGGCTGCTTCACCGTCCCTTGGGGATATTTTCTGCCCTCACCTGCTCCCATTTGGCTTACCAGCACCACAACTGCCTTCTAGCCCAAAGAAAGAAGAGAAGACAAGAAAGTCGATTGTAAGCATTTATTTTTAAGAAAGTTGTACGTATCACTTGCGCTTTTGTTCCCGGACCAAAATGAGGGTCGGGCTGCTTATTCTTGTGACCCAATAATGAGATGCAGATGAACTAGGAAAGAAGAGAGTTTATTTCTGTAACTGGGTACAGGGAGAAGGCCTGGAAAACATCGCCAGAACAACTCAAAAATTATAAAGTTTTCTATAGCTTATATACCTTCTAAGCTATATGTCTATGTGCAAGCATGCATTTATCTAAAGACATAGTGATTAACTTCTTTTGATGTATAACTAAGATCTGAGTCCTGAAGACCTCCCTCTGGATCCTTAGTAAATTTACTTAATCTAAATGTGTCCAAGTGGTGGGGTGATTACCCCTATCTTGTCTTCTGCTAAATTATGGAGGTTTGAGGAGTTCCTTCAGACCCCCAGTAAACTTGTTTGTGGAAGTCTGAGGAGTTTTTTCAAAACCCCAGTAAAACTTGTTTAATTCTAAAGGAGTCCTGTTAAGAATTCCTTCGTTATCTTGTTATCTTAGTTATCTTGTTAAGGCCCAGGAAAGGCCTGGGCAAAACTCTTTGTGGGCTTTTATTACATTCCAGCCTTTGTATAAGGACACTGGCTCTATCAGCTTTTAATATTTAACTTAAGCACTCAGTCAGTGCTGGAACAGTTGTTGTGGAGGCCTGCGTTCATAAAACCAGGCCTGCCACACTTTGATTCCACTGGTGACAACTTAATCACTGTCTACATCTAGCTCCAAGGTGGTCTGGGCAATGCTGTCTCTGGTTTGGTAGTCATGTGACCTAAAATACCAGTGAGAAATTCTGTTCTTAGAAGAAGAAGGGAGAACAAATATTGGGAACAATCATCAGTTCCTTCCATGGTTTCTGATGTTCCTCTGAAAATATTATTACTGTATGCTAGGTCCCCGTTGTGTCAGAAATGAAAACTGTTGAAACATTAACACAGTCCTTACCTTTGTGTAGCTTACATTCTAGTGGAATGGATTGACCAGTTGTAACTTGGTGTGATTATATAACATTGCAATAACAGGGAAAGTACAAGGTACTATGGCAGTACATAGAAGAAGTGCTCCACCCAGAGTTATACCACCGGGGAAGATTTTTTGCCTCAACTCCTCCTGAAGGTGGAGTAGGAAGCTAGGCAAAAGATAGTTGGGAAAGATTTTCAAGGTAAATAAAAATGCATGCCTCAGTCTGAAGGTGAGAGAAAGCATGTTGCAACAAGGAAACTGAAAGGTCAGTGACTCTCTTATCACTCTAGCATATTCTAAGCGAATCATCCACTTCCTTCAATTAAACATTTTAGTACCTATTATGTACTAAGTACCATTCTGGGCACTGGCAAACTTAAATGACAGAAAACCTTATTTTTAAGCCTAGAACTGTCATTCTGTAGCTGTGTGAATTTGAGTGAATAAGTTACTTCTCTGGGCTTCTTTTTCATTTCCTTTCCATTCATTAAATAAGATTAGACTATCTCTAATTTTTCTCCCAGGTAAAACACCCAATCATGAATAATTTCAAAAGTATCTCATTCTAACCACATTCTTGATGCATACTGAACTGCTGGCAGAGTATATGTACAAATACAAAATCTCACAGCCTTCATAGTCATGAAGGATTACCCTAGTAGAAGGTCAGAACGTATAGGATTACTTTATATACAATAAGATTAGCAAACACTGATTGAGAACCAGCCCTGTCCTAAATATTGTGCATATTAATCTATTTAATCCTTGTAAGAATCATATGAGGTAGGAACAATCACTGTCTTCATGTTTCACATGGAACTGACTTTCCTAGGGTCCGGAGGTAGTGAAAGCAATATTTGAACCCAGCCAATTTGGCCCCAGTCTTTGCTCTTAGTTGCTATACAAAATTGGCATAGTAATAAATAAATGGCGTAAATAAATACATGGCATATTAATATTGTACACCAGGGTCATTTAGTCTCCAAGTAGTAAATTTCCCCCTTTATTCCTCGTTCTTTCATATTGGGTCCTTATAATATTTAGTACTCACTGCACAGTTATTACTACACAAAGTAAATGTCCTGTAAATGGGTGAAATTAGTAAATAAATTGATTAGGATAATGCCTAAAATTTGATTATGTTTTTGAGGTGATGAAAATATTCTAAGGTTGTCAGTGGTGATAGTTTCATAATTCTATATAATAAAAACCATTAAACTGTAACTTTTTTTTTTTTTTTTTGAGACAGTCTCGCTCTGTGGCCCAGGCTGGAGTGCAGTGGCACGATCTCGGCTCACTGCAAGCTCCGCCTCCCGGGTTCACACCATTCTCCTGCCTCAGCCTCCTGAGTAGCTGGGACTACAGGCGCCCGCCACCTCACCCGGCTAGTTTTTTGTATTTTTTAGTAGAGACGGGGTTTCACCGTGTTAGCCAGGATGGTCTCGATCTCCTGACCTCATGATCCGCCCGTCTCGGCCTCCCAAAGTGCTGGGATTACAGGCATGAGCCACCGTGCCTGGCCCTAAACTGTAATTATACATGGATGCACTGTGAGATGTGAATTGTATCTCACTAAAGTTGTTAAGGGACAAAAATGTTAAGACAAAACTCTGCAATTCATGAATAAAGAATGTTTTATTGAAAAAAATGCTTTTCTTTGAAACATATGCAACCCAGTCTGTAGGAACTGTGGCTCAAGAAGCTGGTTATCGTAGTCAGCTCCAGTTGTTATAACACATTACCAGAGACTGGGTGGCTTAAACAACATTTATTTCTCACTGTTCTGGAAGCTGGGAAGTCCAACATCAAGGTGCAGTAGATAAGGTGTATGGTGAGGGCCTGCTTCCTGGTTTGTAGGTGGCTGTCTTCTTGCTGTGTTGCTTCTGTGGTGGAAAGAGTACTAGCTACCTTTCTGGCCTCTCCTTGTAGGGGTGTTACAATGGTTTGGATGATGGTGCCACTCCAAAATTCATGTTAAAGCTTAACCTCCAATACAAAAGTATTAGGAGGTGTGGCCTTTGGTAGGTCACATCTGCCGTGAAGTCACGAGGGTGGAGCACTTTTATAAAAGGACTGGAGGTTGAAGGGAGCACTCTCTTGCCCTCCTGTCTTCTGCCATGTGAAGACACAGCTATTAGATGCCATCCTGTAGGAGAGAGCAGCCCATAACAGGCACCAGTGCTGGTTCCTTGATCTTGGACTTCACAGCCTCCATAACTCCAAGAAATAAATCTCTGTTCTTTATAAATCACTCAGTCTACAGTATGTTGTTATAGTAGCACTAGTTGACTAAGACCGATACCCATCCCATTTATGAGGGCTCTACCCTCCAGATCTAATTAGCTCCCACTGGCCTCATCTCTAAATAGCATCACACTGGGGTTAGAGTTTTAACATATGAATTTTGGGGAGACACAAACATTCAGTCCATTGCATTGATCATACCAATGCTTTGAATGGATTGTCTCCACATCTCCACTAGGCTTCAATTTGTTGTCACCATTGCTAAAGCAATTCCCAGTCCACACCTGGAAGGTGAGAGGAATGGATGCTTTCTGCCTCCATTTTCTGGATGGGGCCCTTTTCACAGACTCCTAGTTGTGGAAATCTTTGTGCTTTTCTGTGGGTCTGTGGGTCTCCTCCCTTCACCTCACCCAGTTCTAATGATGGATGCTGCATGTGAGGAGATTGGTGGGCATGAGGATCTGGGTTCAGTCCTGGATGATGTACTTTAAGAAGACAGTAATGTAAATCACACCTGGAGGAGAACTAGGAGTTTGGAAAGGGGACTTGACACCTGAATAAATTAGGCACATATAGCATAGGTAGGTCTTGATAACTTTTTTCAAATATTTGAAGAATTGTCTTCTGGAATAGGAATTAGACTTAGGTAGCTCCAGAGGACAAGCCTATGAGCATTATTAGACAAAAGTCACATGGAGAAAGATTTCTGAAGACTAGCAGTATGCGTTCAGATATAAAAACAAAAAATAAAATGGGAGAAGACAGACACTGAATAAAACAACATGAAATGGGGCCCATCCCAAATTGCCATCTTTTTAGTCAAAGTCAGCTTAAAACACTACATTAGAAAGCTTACCCTTTGCCCTGAAATTTAAGGACTGATTCTACATGCTATGGAAAAACCAGAGATGAGGCATACTGACATGAAATGCCTTGGGTCCAATTCTATGAACTGCAAAATTGGGAGACTGAATTGTTTTATTATGTCTAATCTCAGGTACCTTTTTTTTGAGGCAAAGCCTCACTCTGTCACCCAGGCTCGAGTGCAGTGGCTCGATCTTGGCTCACTGCAATCTCTGCCTCTTGGGTTCACGCCATTCTCCTGCCTCAGCCTCCCAAATAGCTAGGACTACAGGTGCCTGCCACCATGCCTGGCTAATTTTTTGTATTTTTAGTAGAGACGGGGTTTCGCCATGTTAGCCAGGATGGTCTCGATCTCCTGACCTTGTGATCCACCTGCCTTGGCCTCCCAAAGTGCTGGGATTACAGGCGTGAGTCACCATGCCCAGCCTCAGGTACCTTTAAAATTAACATCTCCTGTCCTGGCTGAATCAGTGTGAGGTCTCAGAACCTTGTATACAAAAGCAAACTGGCTCAAAGCAGCTGATGCTTCTAAGAAACTTCTCAAGAAGGAAAACAAGACATTACAGCTTCTGTTCCTTGGAAGCTGACATCAGCTACTCACAGAAAAGAAATGCCAAACCCTATAAATATGGCTACATCTAGTGAGTCTCTATTTTCTGTTTGTCAAATACTTTTGAAATGATGATTTTCGAGAAGGATAACATGATCAGACAGTCGCAAGAAAAGGGACCATGTAACCCCCAAATGCTATAAATGAAAATAAATTTGGACCAAGAGTGGAGTGCAGATTTGAGATTTTATTTTAGATCACGTTGCAGTTGCGTATTGTGTGGCTTCAGGCAACATAGACTTCTTATCCATAAAATGAGCTATAATTAAATCTCTGCTTTTCAAACATAGGTCCTTGGACCATGTATAATCAGAGTCATCCAGGGTGCTTATAAAATTGCAGAATTTGGGACCCTACCTAAGACATACAGAATCAGAGTTTTGGAATTAGAACCCAGACATTTACATTTTCAATAAGCAGCCCAGGGAGTTCTGATATACACTGAAGTTTGAGAACTACTGGATCAGGTAGTTACTAATATCCCTTTCATCCTGCACATTTTCTCATTCAATGATTTTTCACCAACTGTGGAGAACCTGGAGCATCTTTCAAGCCAAAATTTGGTCTTGCATCTTACTCTTTGTGAGGAGAGCGAAGATGACCAATTGTTGGTTTGCAGTGAACTAAGGGGATTCCCAGGCTGCAGGATTTTCAGTTTTAAAACCAGGACAGTCTGGGTAGACTGAAAACGAATCAGTCACACCACAAGGACCCAGTTACAGTGGCTTCTTTTTCCGGTGCAGAGACCTACCAGTTCAAAAAATTGCCAGCAATTCTCTGTCCAGTGTGCATTCACAACAAGCCGAGGATTATTTTCACTGACACTCTGTTTAGCAAAAGGTCAGGCTGCCTTTGTGCACCCCCTGACATGAGGATCAGGTCAGAAACCATGTTGCTCACTCTACAGTCCATTTGCTCCCAGTGAAGATGGAGGCGGGTGGTCTTCAGTCTCCGAGGAGTTGTCAAGGAGGTTTTAATCAGCTGCTCTCAGCCATCTGTACAGCTTTTAAGATCAGCAAACGTGAGTCATCTCTGCTGCATCCATGCAAACCACCCATGGAGAGTTCGACCTCCGCCTATTTCTAGAGAGGCATTTAACGAAGACTGACCTAATTCAAGCAAAAATAGGTCTTGATTAGTGTGTGACTAACCTGCTTATTTCTCTAATTAAAAAAGAGTCTTTCTTCTATGCTGAGTGATTAGATTGTGATGCTTGATAATGGTAAAGTTGCCAGTTACCATTTTTCTTCTTTTTCTTTTCCTTCTTCTTCCGCTCTTTTCCATACCTATTTTTTCTCTCTCCCTCTCTTAAAAAGATAAAACAACAACTTATGCTGGCATACAATTATGCTGCCTGAGAACCTCTGTTATTTCCTCAATCTTGCAGAGCAGCTGCCATTCAGAAGTCTAGTTATTGCCCAAGGTTAAAATCATCTCCTCCCAGTTCAGATGTGACTGGCAGCTGCTTCTCCCCACAGACACGAATTCAGTGTGCAAAGACCCACCTGGCACCAGGAACTCCTTGTTAGCTCACCTACTCCACTGTTAGCCGAGGGGGCATCACCAATCTCCCCAAGCAGCACTCACGCCCATACAACATGGCTTATTTTAAATTGATTCTAAGAATCGGAGTTATTTAAAACAGTTACAGTCTATCTATGGAGACCCTCTCCTTTATTTTTAATGACATACCCCACACTGAATAAAAGAAAAGTGATTGAAAAAGATAGTTTCCAAATGCCTGGAAAATAAGAAAGGTGATCTGATAGGTCTGGGGCAGAAATATAACAGGGAAATAGAGTCCCAGGCAAAAGGAGTTAATATGACAAGAGAGGACTTTCAGTAGAATTGGTTAACCAATTTTACCTCGGCAACTAGTTTGCTTCTCCTTAGACAAATATTTGAGGTGAGTTTCACTTTAAGATATGCTCCTGGAAATTGTTCATCTATCAATTTATTATTAACACAATCCTATTTTTAAGGGACAATTATTGTGTTTTAATGAAGAAAAGACTGCTTTGATGACATACATTAAGCTTCTATAATTTATCTCCACCACTGGCTTATGATTCTATCAGAGGATTTTCTTATTAGAAAATGGGACTGTGGTCTGATTTCTTTTGGTCCTTGGCTCATCATGTGAGAAATGTTCTGAAAAAGCTGAACATGTTCGTGACAGAGCTGTATATGTCCTTAAGGGAAACTTGAAAGGTATCCTACAGAGGGTCCCTTGGGTCTCTTAGGGCAGTGGAGAATCAGCAGCGAATGTCTGAAGGCTTCACTAGTACTGGTCAAGCTCACTGCCTTCCACTGGTGGGTATAGACATGTGGAGCTTGTGTTGCTGAAAGAATTAAATGAGACCCTCTGAGGTAGGCTAAAAATGGGGGAGATAAATCAGGTCTCCAGAGGGTCTGGTATGACCCTTACTCATTCATGTTTTCACTGTTAGCTGTGCGCACTCTCATGCAGAATTCAATGGCCAGAAGTTTGTATCTTGGTCTTGGAGAATACAGTTATTTCTCTATTTTGAGTTTCTTCCTTATTCAGGTAAGTAAACCTGGTTTGGTTTATCGGTACAATGTCTGCCTAGTCTCCCCATGATTTTAATACTTGCCATTGCTATTTGCCAATACAGGGATAGTGTGAAGGCTAAACTCTGAGAAATGGCTTGTAAGCTCTCCCTTCACTCTCCAGCCTGTCCTTGAAAGATCTCTCAAAGATCTGCCCTTGAACTAGAGCAAGATACCTCCTCCTACCCCTCTTCCTGACATCTTCGCCCCCATCCTTATGGCCCAGCCAACTCTTGTTATTCTTTAGGCTTTGTCTCAAATAGCAGTTCTCCCTGGAAGCCATTTCTGACTCCCCAAGTTGTTTTTAGGGGCTTCCATAGTACCCTGAAAATCCCTCACCCTCAGAAAGATTACACCATGGTGCAGTGGTTTGTTTCCTTATCTGTAGCTTCCATTAGTCTGTGAACAACTTAAGGACACTGCTTCATCTGGCTTGCTTATTAAAACCCTAGTGCTTGGCACCATAGTAAATGGTTAATAAATACATTCAATGAATGAGTGGACTAATAATAGCAGTCATGTTTCATTGAATTCCAGCTATGTGATAGACACCATGCTGGGTTCTCTCTCTCTCTCTCTCTCTCTCTCTCTCTCTGTGTGTGTGTGTTTAAACCTAAAAACAACTATGCAAGGTTAGTCTTGTTATCCTAATTATACAGTTAAGGAAATCAGGGGTTACAAGCTAAGTAACCTGGCTGGGGTCACTGTTAAATGCATAGCTAGAATTTCTACCCAGGTCTACCTAATGCCTTATGCCAGTGTATTTACTGAGCTATATTTATGTAAGTTGCCCTTTTCTCTTCCACCCCACCTCCCAGATAGCCACATTGTATTCCCATCAATGTCAAGCCATCTGATCTGGTCATAGGGGCAAGCAGTATGTCCAATATGCCAGGAAATCAGCCTGGATTCTGTCCTCTATTTCTAGGCCTGAATAGTTTGGTTCAACTGTCATAGCTCTTTCTTTGAATTACTTTGATGAAAATAGCTCATTTATGCCTGGTCTTTCCATGATACCTCCTGCTACTGTTGCAGGGGTTATAAACAGGCTCGGGGTGGGACTAGAGGATGTAAACACTCAGATATTTTGGTACCCTTTTCAAGGGAGAGGATATATAGCTTCCATTAGGTTCCTAAAGGAGTCTTCTGGACACATTAGCAAAAGAAGCCTCCTGGGGTGTGTTGCGGTTATTTTTTCCTTCTTTTTCGGACGGTTGTGCTAGGGTTGCCGAGGCTACCCTCGGGAGTCTAATATGGCAGTCCAGGTTCGCAGGAGACTTTCTTGGCCTTTGGAAAACCCATTTTAGAGTGTTTCCAAATGTCAAATCCCTCACGTATGAAATGGACTAGGGCAGAATCAATACTTAGGCTCTCCCTTAAGTCAACATTCTGGGCTCTGTGATTCCTACGTGTTGTAGAATCATTTAGATCAGCAGATGAAGGCTATAGTTGATTTTAAACACACACGATTTTGCATGCAGAAGCAGCGGATGGGAATCTGGAAGCAGTGCCCTGAGGGATGGGAGCCCTCTTTCTGGATGGATTTATACTGCTTGACTTCAGTCAAGCATTGTTTCGCCTTCTGGTATCCTGAATATTCCCCTGGCGATCTCCTGGAAAGGGTTTCTCAATTTACTTATGTCCAGAGTTGATACTTTATGAACTAATCATTCTTTATTGACCACTTAGGAATGGTCTTCAAAAAGTATTATTATTATTTTTTCCTTTTTTCTAATGGACTAACCATTAGGCCACTGACCCTAAATTTGTGGTTCACTTACATGTGCCGTCAATGAGTTACCTGATATTTCAAATTGCCTTGAATATTGCTGTGTTTATAGGTGTACAGTGTTTTTAATGCTGCCATTAACTTTATTGGCTACTTTTACAATTACCATCTCCCACTGTTTTTCCCATTTTGTTATTAAATGAATATGGAAATTAGAAATGAAGAATAAACAAAATTATGACTTGTTTCTGAGACAAGAGTGGCGGCATTATTTTAAAATAGCTACACAGTAATGATTTGCTTTTTAAATGTATCCCCTTTTCCTTAGAAACTTGCTAAGGATCAACTTGTCCTCTGTGTTTCATTAACAGAAGGGGAGCACCCACCAGCGTATTCTCAGCATGTGGTCCTGAAAGGTTCAGTTTCTCAGATGTGGTGGGTTTGGGGAATGCACTTGTATATGGTGATAATGATGACAACAATGGTGAGACCTGACATTTATCAGATGCCTATTGTGGACAGACACGGGCTCTTCTCTTCATATACTCTGTGTTCACTCTGCCCAACCACACTATGGGGTAGTTGCTATTATTGTTCCCATTTTAAAGGTGAAGAAAGTGAGTCTTGGGTTAAGTGGCCAACTCGGGGCCACACAGCATGTAACTGGTGGTGCACAGGTTTGACTTCAGTTGGTTCTATTCCAGCACTTGCATTTGTAGCCTCTATTCTTTTCTTTCTTTTTGTTGCAGGTGTTTAAGGAGTTCCCGGGGTATGTGCGCCTGTGACTAGTCCCAATATTTTGTGATTAAATGTTTAAAAAACTGAAATCTGGGTCTTTAGTTTGGGAATTTTCCCAGCTCATTAGCAAAGTAATGTGATACACAAGTAAAGACAAGTTTCAAATATCCCAAAGGCAGAATAGAAGGTTTAGGAACATGATATATAAAGGTAACCAACAGATGATCAGATCATAGCACAAAAACACTCAAGAGAAACTCAGAACAGTGTCTGTTTTTCTTTATATCTGTTTCCTAGTGCCATTAGCCTGTGGAAAACTGTGGACCTAAGTTCCAGGTTAGAAGAAAACAAGAACAGAAATCATCAATCCATGTAAATTGCTTACAAACCAACCTTTGCCCAAGAAACCAATTTATTATCTCATAAAAGTGTGAAGTTAAAGGTTGTCAAATTCTAACTCCAATGGTGATAGAAGCCACAGGAAACAAATTATGATCGAAAAATAACATAAAATTTAAGAGTTGTAGAGAATCTTAGAAATTTCTAAAATCCAGCCTCCAAGGACCTAGACCTCCCTGAGAGATGACCACATATCACATTTTTGGATGTTTTAATCAAAAGAAAATCCTAGCTAATAAAGTCATATATCTTAGGACTCAAGAAATATCTTGGCTCAAACTTAGGGGACTTATTTTGGAATGCTGGTTTCTATCTAATTGATAAAAGCGTTGCTCAGAGTAAAATAATTAACACTAGGATTAGATGATGATATTTCCCCAAGCAGAATGAAGCAGACGGTTCTCGGAGTAGTAAATCAAATGGATGCCTGGGCCTGGGGCTTGCTGCTTTCCCTGTGGCAAGGGAGCAATTGCAGTGAAATGGGGAGTGATGTAGACAGGAGGAAGAATGGACAGTATCTCCTAAGAGTCTTGGGAATCAGCTACTTCCTGAACTTGGTGGCTGAGCTGGTGTCCTATAATCCCACCATTTTTCAGAGAGGAGACCGGTCATAGTTTTTCTGGTCACAGAGCCCTGTTGTTCCATAAGGAAGTTCTCTGTCTACCTTGTTAAATTCCTCACTTGGAGATCAGGACAGTGTCCTGATTAGAAAATCTGTTTCTCTCTTTCAGGGAACGAGTTAGTATGGAATCTTTTAAAAAAAATATTATCCAAAGCAGAGAATATTTTTTTCCTATTTTTTCTTTTTAAGAGGTGAGGGTCTCACTCTGTCATCCCGGCCAGTCTCGAACTCCTAGTCTCAAGTAATCCTTCTGCCCTAGCTTCCTGAATAGCTGGGGTAACAGGTGCGAACTACCACACACAGCACAAAGTGCATTTTTAGTAAAAGAAAACCTTTCAGGGCCAGGATGTCCCTGGGACTTTGAAAGCCTCCTGAATTCCTCCTGAGTGGTGTGAGCAGACCCCAACTAAGTGCAGCTGCAGAGCCTGCTGCCAGCTTACCCTGAGGGTCCTGATGGGCTTCACTCCCATGATCTCCCTTTTTGGTAGCAGCAAAGAAACACATCAAGTGAGGGAAATCAGGCCGATACATTCTTTACAACAAGGTTTTATTTATTCTTTTCTTTTATCCCCCCAAAACATTAAAGTTTTTCATCTTTCTTTTATTTTTAATGGTTTTCCTTTTGGATCCAAACGAGCATCTATATTACAGGATATCCGCCTGGTCAACATGCAGTGCTGAACTGTGGCTTTAGGAGAGATGCACCGATACTCTGGGTGGGCCAGCATCAGCTGCCATTCAAACACTGTGACTGCAGGGGTGTCAGGCTGGCACACCACAGTGGATGCTGCCCTAAGGAGGTGTCTTGTGGGGCATGACTTGCATGTTTTAGAATGCAGGTAGCAGCATTTTAACAGCCTGAGGCAGAGCACCCAATTTCCCTCCTGATCTCATATTACATGCTCATCCTCTAGGAGCAAAACAAAGAGGGAATGGCCTGACCATGGGCCCCAAAGGACAGAGGGTGTGGACCCTGTAGTCCACCTCCTTGCAATGTTGTTATTTGAGGCTAGAACCGGTGCACCCTGCAGAGTCTGAAATCTGTTCCTGATGAAGCTCATCCCCGTCCCACTCACTGGCCCTTCTCCCATCCCATGGTATTCTCACCACTAGGAAGTTAATATAATCTCTCCATTATTGGTGCTACTATGTTGAAGAGTTGCTAAAGTCATAAAGATTGTCTTCGAGCCGCTTTAAAGCAAGAACCTCTTTCTCTCCATCTCTCAGGTCTGGAAGAGAATTTCGGGAATCTATTAATCCTCTGAGGCCTTCAAATCCACTACCCAAGGTGAGTTTAACAGAAAGAACTTCTCTGAATCCAGTCTTGTGCTAAGAAGTTTACACGTAATTTAAGTGAAAAAGAGGATCCAAGGTTACACATCTGTAAGTCTGTCCCCTTCTGGGACCTGTTATTTTCTACCTCACTTTGCTTTTGTTCTACAGCTTGTCTTCCTACCCTCCATTGTCCCAGCCATGAAATGCCAAACACATCTAGTGAATTAGGCTTTTCTCCTCCATTTGTTTTTCTGGGTGAATTCAAATCTTGGACTCAGTTTGAGTGGAGTTGGACTGCCCTCTAATATCACCAAGAGGCAAGCTCCTCTGCAATTGCAGCAGTTGGGGTGGCTCTGTATAACTTTTGACTGGTTCACAAAACACCAGGATAGAAAAACACTGACTAAAAGTTCAGCCTGCAGGCTAAGTATATATCCCAATTGGTAGCCATTAAAACTTAATACCTATGTTTTTACTAACTCCACTGGGATCTGCCTAATATTATACAACTCCATATCAAATGTAACTAAGACCACAACTACTGTCTACCTTAACTGGCAGTTATATTACATTGTTTAGCCCTCATTTCATAGTACCTTTATTTTTAAAAATTGATTAATGGCACTTTAAAATTTTGGAGTATGTTTTTCCTGCTCATCCCTTATAAAAATGTTTAACAGATTTGCTTTAAGTGGTGGGTTCTTGTGCCATATAGGCCATTGCCATAAAAACAATCAGAGTACTCGAAGGAAAACTGAGTCATCAAATAAAGTCAAATTCAGACTTGGTATATTTGAATGGTTTCATTTCCTTTTCAGTTTTGGGGCCATCCTCTGAGTGAAGTGAAGAGGAAGTGGCACAGCCTAGTGTAAAGTCTAGGGTCTGGTTGTAGAATGTAGACAGCAATCCATTCTTATCTCTGACAAACTTGTAGGACAAAAAGAGAAAAGATTCGTTCAGATTTCCCGTGCTGGGTTGGAGAATATGTCTGGGTGACGATATATGACTGGCTTAAGTTTGCACAAAGAGAAGGTGACACAAGGAAGCTCAGATCATGAAAACCCAACTTTCTGGATTGAAAAAAAAAAGTCTAGGTTTTCTTCAAAATTGGATAACAAGAAGAATAAGGGAAAATGGGAAGAACAGAGTGAAATTAAAGCAAATCCTGGATTCAGATTCCATTAAACAGAAAGTTTCCTTAAAAAAAAATCAAATGCTTATAGCAATACTGAGAATTTCATAGGTACTTCATGGGATCTAACAAGTGAAAGTTTTTTTTAAAATTGCTTTGTGGAGACTAAGTACTTTAAATTATGTATTATTAACTTAACAGACACTTTACATCATGAGTTAGCCAAACATTCATATTTCAGTTGACAGGGGAAAGAATTTCAGTTGACAGGGGAAAGAAAGTGAAGAGATGCTTGCTGAAGGCACAAGTTTGAATACAGAAAGCTGGAACATAAAAAGCTATTGACTTCCAATAGTTTTCATTTATCAGATTACTACACTATTGTAAAAATTACCTTCTTATTAAGACATAAATTTTGTATTGGTTAAAGATGTCCTGAAAAAATTCTGTATCTCTTTGGCTTTCAATGAAGTTTTGGGGCAGTTTTTCATTAATTTGGGTTATATGTTACGTCCTTAGGAAAAGACAGAGGGCAATTTAGACAGAAGGAGAAAGACGACAAAAAGGAGACCAGAGAGAAAAGACAGAGGTGGTACTATAACCTCAGATTTTTGACTCAAATATCATATCACTAAATTTGATGGCAATCACTTCCTAAAGAGAAACAGATTCAGAAACATTGCAGATCACAAAGGTATCCTTCTTTACTATTCCATAATAGGTCTGTTACAAGAAACCCAGCCACCAACCAAACAACCCCAAACAAATAAAAATAAACATAAATCCCCACATCTCTTTTGACTTGGTCTATTCAACTCTTTCATACCTCCAAAAATAAAAATGCAAACCTCAATAATGTATTTATAGGTAGCATGGCTTATTATAAAATCTCCTTTTGCATTTAGAAGGTCAAGATTCTAACTCCCCTACTTATAGCATGCGGAGAGAGGGTGGGTTAAAGAAAGCAAAACTACAAAAATAGAAGGGCAGTTTGGGGATGCCCCAGCCTCAAAAGCCATCAACTGGACTTTGCTATGAGCCCCATTCATACTTCTCAACTGTCTTGAGTTTTGTTCAGAGAGGATTTTGAGGCCCTTTGGGTAGGTTGGGACAATCTGTGAATTTGTCTCTTTGGCTTGGTGTGACCTCTCTGGGATGCATACACCTCAGAAGATTAAAGCAGAAGGGATTCAAGGAAAGAAAAAGATGGCCTCCGGAAAGCAAAGATAGTTCTGTTCTTTGTCCTTTGTCCCTTAAAGTGCTATGTCTATGTACTCTGACTGGGTGGGCTGTAGCACCTAACAGCTGACAAAACACCATAGCTCTGCAGCCAAGCCCTCCCTCCTCAGACAGCAGAGAAGCCATCAGCTGCTGCTCTATTTGGGGTAGACCTGGCTATGATGTACAGGGAGGTTCAGAAAAGAAACAGCAAAAGACAAAAAGGCAAAGCTGCTGGGGCAGTGCTTATTAATGTGGGATCTCTTTGATCACCTTCTTACAAAGGTTAGGTCATAAGCCCTGAGTTAATTAATTTTGTTTGGATTTTGTTAAAATAAGAGTCTCAGTGTGGAGATATTTTAAAGAGAAGTTATCCAAACCTGAACCTGATTCCATAGAGACTCTTTCTGGAGTCAAACCATCATTCTCTGGCGACTTGCAAGGGACCCACTTCTTCCTTCTTTCCTGCATCATAAAGTCCTCTCCTATACCTCCTGGACGGTGCCCATTGCTCTGGGATCTATGAGGGAAGAACTTGCAGGCTGGGTGAGAGAGCTGGTGGGGAAGAATTCACCCCAAGGCATGGCAACGCCTCTCACCAGGATTCTTGGCATATACTAGCCCTAAGCTTCCGAGGATCTCAAAACATAACAGACGTGAAACTGATGAACAAAAATAGCAGTAAAAATTCCTTCAAGTCTCAAAATCCCTGAAAGGTAGCTATCTGCTCCCCTTCTGCTATACATTTGCTTTTTCTTTACATACAATCTCATAATATTTATGTCATCTTATAAATGAGCTGAGAAATATCCCTCAACCTGTCCCTGGCCCCACCCACTAAAGAAACACTCTGCCCAAAAAAATGAAACATCCAGAGGGCTGAGAAGTAGGATGTAATGAAAAATTGAGAACTTTTAAAATCAAAATTATCTGAGATTTTTGTTCCATTATGCCAGGAGAGACCTCATTTTCCTGCCGTGAGCTCATCCAGTGGGTGAGCATTATGTCCACCCCCACGCCCTACACTGTGTGTCAGTCGTCTTGCGAGGAGCACCAGGTGAGTTCCAAACCCTATTTCATTAGAATGCAGCATTCCCCAATAGGTGAGAGACTGGTGGCGTCAGTCAGGCAAGCCAATAAGCTTGGATTGGGTGGAATTAATCAGGAGTTGGATCAGTGCTAACATGCAGCAAAACGGAGGCTGAGATGGGAGAACAGAGGGAAGACAACCCTCATGCTCACCACATAGACTCTATGGGGTTGGGGGGAATCTGTGCAGGGAAGGGAGATACTGGCTGAGAGGTGGATTATGGGGTCTTCTCTTTGTGACCCCAGAGTCAAGGGAGGTCAAAATCTAGAACATCTGGAGTTTAGCTTCTGGGCAGTGTTCTTGGTGATCTCAGTGCCCTATGGAGACACTGAGTGGGGACTACAAGTGAAGCCCAGAAGAAAAACAGATTCTTCAGCTAGAAGAGCAGCACAGACCCCCACTGACAATTGTGTTCATGACTCACGTGGAGCCAAGGGGATGCTAGCCAGCGCCAGCCCTTCACGGGGCAGGAAATTCTATGCTGACCCTGGCTCAGGGGCACCTTGGCTGGAGCCCTGCCCCTGTCCAAAGGTCGCTGGCACTTTGTCCTCTAGGAGATGGGGAGACAGACACAGAGAAAGATACAGAGAAAGAGACAGACATGCATTCCCTACCTGGAGTCTGTCTGGAGCCTTAAGTGAAATGAGGGATATCTAAACGCCAATCTACTTAGAACATCGTCTCCCTGCCTTGGTTTGCTTTTCTCCTTTTACCTTCCTCTATCTTGGCTTCACTCTGTTTTGAGGAGATGGTGAAGACGAGTCACATATTAGCAAGATAAACTGAACATATGACTCAAGAGTCTTCTGAGGGGACCGCCAGTGCCCAAATTTGATCTTGTGGTGTATCTCAAACACTGGTTGTAGTCTTCTTTTGCATGGAATTTTTCAAGACGCTGCTGTAATTAACCAGAGAAAAGAACAGGTGTTGGGGTCTACATGGGCCTCTTTTCAAGGGAGGCAGGCTCTGACACCTAGCAAGGGAAGGCTGGCATTCACTTTTGTTCAGAGGCAGCAGAAAACCAAACATGATGATGTTTGTGACTCAACAGAAAATTTTATTTTCTGGTCTTAATAGAAGAGTAAGTGCAGGCTGAGGGAAAAGAAACCCAATTTCTTGGTCAAGGGAAGGTGAATAAAAGAAATTCACTGGTAATAGAAAAACCAGGTGGTCAGTCAGGTGACCACATCTGCAGTGCTTCCAACACTTTATTCAGGACTCAAATACTTGTGTATATGAGTTCAAGGAGTTCAGGAAGGTTTCCTGGCACAGTAAATGTAGTGTTTGTTTATACTACTTGCAGGCAAATTCCATTTCTGGGAATTGCTCTGCCAGCCTGCATTTCTCCTGTTGAAATGGCATAAGGTATCACTACAATTCCCTTTCTCAAAACACCATGCAATAGACTCGCTGGCTCAGAATAGTCGTCCTGTTGTAGGCCTTCCCCTAGGGAAAGCTGCATTTCCAAAGTGGAAAAAGCAATTTCGTACACACAAAGCAGCCCATAGCAGCACTTTGGCATGAAATGACACTGAGCAGAGGAAACTTTAAAAACAAAACAAGGCCCAGCATCAGCGTCTTATGTAATAATCACACCTGTTAGGATCGGGTACTGTATATCACATTCCCAGCCACCCTCAAGCACACACGTGCTAAGTGGGAGAGGAAAATGAAGACGAAAGAGGGTCTGAGTGGGAGAGCTCTGTCTCTGCCTCACTGGCCTCCTCTGTTGGGACAGCTTTGGTTTGGGGGCTGACCATGGGTCATGAAGCTCCATCAGTATCAGAAGAGAAGGCGGGGCCATGACAAATGATTCTCCAGCCATGTGGTTGAATTTGGCTTTTCAGGGCTGATACAGCTATTATATTTCAATTTTAAAAATAGGGGGAAAAGAGGCTCCTTCTAAGAAAAATAACAGCTCTGGATTTCTCCTGCCCAAGAGGAGGAGTGTGTCTGGGCTGGAGGAGTGTTTATCCACTGAGTGCTCAGTGCAGGGCAGATCAGGATCCTGGGTGGCAGGCTCCATGTGTTCCTGTGGGGGTGGGGGGGAAGGAGGGCCCCGTCCTTTCCCCTGCTGTGATGGCACTAAAGAGGAACTTAAGGGAAAGGTACATTTCCACCAGATAAAGCCAGTGATGTGTGCCCTCCAATGGAGCTGTATGCCATGTACTAAAAGAGCACTGGCTTGGCAAGAAAGGGCTCTCTTGCTCAGTGCTTCTGCATTTGGGCAGTTAGGAATGACAGGGTGGGACTGTCAGCCCCAGCTCTTACTCTGGGGAGGGGTGAAGCCCCATCTTGGCCCAGGGGAATATTCAAGGTGACCAGGGTCCCAGTCTTGTCATCCTGTATGATGAGGCCCCACTGGAGCCCGCTTTACTAGAAGGAGCAGCCCAGGTCTAAGCTGAGGTATATTTACTAATCACCTTAAAGCATCCTGACAAACTGACCTGAACCCCACACCAGCTGCAGACGCTGTGGTCCCAATGGTCCTGCCTCATGGGAGGTCCTCAGTAAATCCAGACTTTCCTAGAAGCTTATTTCAATCTATCCGCCTTTCCCATCTTTACAGAAGTCCCTACCCAGTGGTGGGTAGCCTACTTGGATATGTGTGTTCTGCCCTCTCAGAGGAGTGGCAGGGAAGGCTGGGCCTCTGGCACTTGGCCTTATTGGGCTTGGCACAGCACTGGCCTTGCTGCCTCACGGACCAGAGTGTGGGCTGACATTCAGCCAGGAGGTGCTGGTGTGGCCGTAGCACTGTTGCGCATATTTAATTGTTCCCACACTGGTTAGAAAACAGACTCTGTTTTGAGTCCCTTAGGTGGCCCCTGTTACTCTACCCACATTCTCAGGGTTCCCCCATGACTGGCATCTAAAGAGCCAATGCCTGGAACAGCGTGGGCTCCAGCACTACAACAAAACTCCACTTATATTGATGCCACAGCAGTTGTTAAATACTTTTACCTTCACCCTTACCAGAGCCTTAGGCACCTTTGTGGACCCTGGGGAACTTCCTGACCTGTCCTAACTAACTCTCAGCACCTACTGTGAGTGACAGGCCTCAAGGATGGGGAGGCCATACCCCCCAGCACCACCAGTTTCTCTGACCGTCTCCCTCATGGTAGGGGCTGCCGGGCTATGGCTTTTCTTATCCAGACCAGCCCTTGCTGCTGTTGCCTCAGCACACTGACCCCTTTCGCTTTGGCTTTCTCCTCCCTCCCTGGTATCCGATGTTCCTGACGTAGCCTGTGCTGCCCTGGGGGAAGAAAGCCACAGGGTTATGCATGAGATGCTGCTGCGTTGCCCTGGTGGCAGTGGTGCTGGCTGAGGCGTAAGAGCTGGTGAGGGAGGAGAGTCCTCTCCTATGGTCTCCACTACTCCCCAGTTAAGAGCCAGAAAGTCTTCCAGGCTTCTCAGGGCACTGAGTGTAGACATAGGCCAGCTAGATCCCTCCACAGCTTTTAGAAAAGTGGGAAGGGGCAAGGGGAAGCAAAGCCATCCTCGTGTCCCTTCTCCTGCAGGAATAACCCTCCACGTTCCTGTTTTCTTTCCCCAGCAAAGAGGCAGAACTATGGCAGTGCCCATCTTGCAAAGGGGAATAAAGCAATTTGGTGGGTTTGGTGTTCCGATTGTCCTTTACTTCCTCTTCTCTGATAATGCATGGTGTCTTTCCATCTTCCTTTTCCCTCTTCCGCCCCCCCGGGCCGCACTGGCTTCCCAATTCTGTCTTGGTTTTCTCCATGTGGGAGAAGAGCATGCATCGGAGGGGGGAGCAGCCTCTAGCATTTGTCGTCTTCTTCCGTGTCACTTAGCAGGTTGTTGACAGCCCCACACATCATGCCTGGCCCAGGCCCCCCGCGCCTCCGTCGCCGATAGTGCCCATTGGGCATCTGCCAGCTGTGCCGCAGAGGTGGGGCCGAGCCAATGGTGTTGGAACGGCCCAGGCTAGTAGCCACGGCTGCTTCAAAAGTGAGCGTCTCCTCCTCGCCACAGTCTGAGGCGTGGGAGTCTTCGTGCAGGGCCAAGTAGGGCTCGGAGATGTAGCGCTGCGGGGAGGCATGTTGGCTCTGCTGGGGGTGCAGGGAGTTGGAAGACTCGGTCAGGCAAGCGTTGTTGCTCTCCAGGGCTTGGGAGGTCAGCGGGGAGCCCTCCTCGCTTCCATCAGCAGGTGGAGAGATGCTGCCTGCGTGTCGAATCAGGGAGCTGTAGGAAAGGAGGGGCCGGGGCTTTGGTGGGACGGGCGGGAGCTGCCGACGACTTCTTCTTGGGGTGCTGGTGTCAGAGACAGAGGGGATGGAGCTCTCACTTAGGGAACCTGTGCCCTGGATAGCAGGAGAGACATGGCGTGTTAGATTGGGCTTGGCATGATCCCTACTTGCAACTCTTTTAAGAGAGTCCTTGGAGTCTGAACTCTGTGGGGGAGAGGCCTGCGCTGGAGCTCCCTGTAGTATTCACATCCACTCAGGGACACAAGGATTGAAGAGATTAAGGAGTCAAGAACATTTAGACCAGGACATCTCAGACTTTTAGTGAGCATACAGACCTCTGGGGATTTGGTTAAACTGCTGATGCAGGCTCAGAAGATCTGGGGCGAGGCCTGAGAGTCTGCGTTTCTAACAAGCTTCCAGGTGATGCCAGGGGTGGTAGGTCCGTGGAACAAGCACTTGAACTACTAAGGAAGCTCTACATAGGTAACAAGGGGCACACTAAAAGAGAGACTTTAAACTTGAGAAAGACAACTCTGTGGAAAGTGAACAAACGCTGGAGTTGCTCTGTCTGGGAAACCCTTATTCCCGCCCATGTCTTCAGTGGTTTGCTGAACTCAACTTCTGGACCTGATACATGCAGTTGTTGGCTCAGGCCATACTTGCCCTCACCTATTCCCAAGGGAAACTGAGCCCAGGTTTTGGGAAGTAAACCTCCAGGAGAGCATTTCTTAAGGTATGTGTGACCTACAAACCTCCCGCTCAGAATCCTATGTAGGGATCTTTTCAAAGGCAGATTTCTGGGTCTCACTAGAATCCTTCAGGCCCCAGGAATGTGCAGTGCTAGTAAACTTCATGGGTTAATGCTGTTCTGTGCTAAAATTTGAAAACTGTTGTTCTAGAAGGGAAACCTCTCAGCTGCTGTGTCTCCAAAGGTCTGCATTAGCAGCCCCTCCTTTTCTCCACTGATCATTTCTGTTGAGGGGGTCTCCTATTATGGGTCAAAGTGCCATGACTAGAGATAGGGCTACAGTGAGGAGGAGTAACACAGAGTCGATGAATGTTCTCATACAGCTCTGATAGTTATTCTTTATGCACCAGGCTGGTGGTTCAGCAAAAGGCATGGTCCTGTTGGGACGGCTGGAAGCTAGGTAAATGAGGGTGAACTGCTCTGACTTGTGAATCCTGGGCTGAGAGATGAATCACCATTCTCACAAATACTGGGGATCACAAGATGGTCAAAGGAACCTTTCTGGCTAAAGGACCATCCTCTCCTCCAAAATCTGGCTGAGACATCTGTCAACCTATTTATATCTCTGGATTCCGAAGGCTGGAATGGAATGACCTCTAGACACCATCTTCCTTGGGGGAAATCTGGTTTTCTGTGAATTCAGATAATCTCTGAGTACACAAGCATTGAGCAGCTAACCTCTACGCACTATAGGTAAAGCTTCCTGTGAAATTCCAGTCTTTGTGGGTACTTGAATGTGTTTGCTAAATACCCACAACTTGCATGTAATTATACAGACCACCCTCCCCTGTCCTTCTGCTGTAGACTGGCTTCCTCTCAGTGCTCACCTGTCTGTTGGGCGTCTGTGACCTGCCCTCACTGGGTGACCTGGATTGACGGCGCTCTGGGGACTCCCAGTCAGCCTGGGTCCCTCGCTCTTCTGAATTGCAGCGGGAGACATCAGGAGAGAGAAGATGCTTTCGCTCTTTTGATCGTCCTCGCTCCCTGCCCCCTGAGCGGTGACTGTCGGACTTGTGGCCTGTGAGAGGTGACAAAAGCACTTGGTTATCACTCTGCCCACTCTGACCACTGATGATGAAGGGACTTCTCTCCAAGTATCCCATCACAGCCTGGGGTTGGGCCCTCAGATGGACCATGTTTCTGTCCCCACCCAAATTCAAATGTTGAGGCCTAACTTGTTCCTGATGGTATGGTGTTAGGAGGCAGGGCATGAGGGTGGGGCCTCCATTATGAGATTAGTGCTCTGATAAGAAGAGACCTGAGAGTGCTTGCTTCCACTCTCTCTTCTCTCCATCATGTGAGAACAGAAAGCAGACAGAGATCTGCTGGCACATTGGTCTTGGATTTACCAGCCTCCAGAACCGTGACAAATACATGTTGTTTAATCCACCCAGTCTGTGGTAATTTCTTGTAGCAGCCTGAACAAAGAGAGGCCCCTAAAAGAATCCTGGCTTCTCCAGGTATGTCAAAAGATGATCTGAAAGGGATGCAGGGGAGAAAGGGAGGCTAACAAATTACCTATTTTGTAAGCAGGTAAGTTTGCAAGGTGCCAGTAGAGACACACATGTCAAACAACACAGTCTATTCTGTTTCTATTTACGCTACATACAATATAGGATATTGGTTAACAATATGGGTCAGGAACTCTCTGTATCATAAATATGGCTGTGTAACTTTTTGAGGGAAAGGTGGTACCAGCAGAAGGGAATTAAGAAATTTCTGTGAACTAAATAATAATCCACCTAACATAATGCCATGGTGTGAAGTACAGGATTGAAATGAAAGGATCCCAGTGCTAGTCCCAGTTCTGCCACTTAATGGCCCTATGACATGGGACAAGTCACTGCTTTTTCAACTTTCATTTCTTTATCCAATAAAATAAAATGGTTGAGCCAGACTAAATTTTTTTTTTTTTTTTT